>NC_134491.1:20861494-20916685 GCF_040206685.1 Ascaphus truei | reverse complement strand
CACACACACACACACACACACACACACACACACACACACACACACACACACACACACACACACACACACACACACACACACACACACACACACACACACACACACACACACACACACACACACACTAGAATGCAGTCTCTCCGCCGGGGTTTTGACTCCGCCCCCGTGTCCTCGCACACAGGCACGAGTGCAGATTGACTGCACCCGGCCACCGTACGCCTCCAGCCCCTGCAGGACAGATATTACTTCCGCCCGTGCTGCTCGCTTCCCCCATACCCGCGCTCGCTTCTCCCGCGGCCAAAACTTTTAACCGCCGCCCACACGCTCGCCAACACACACGACTGCCACGCTGGTTGTGAGGGGGCCGCAAAAATATCCGTTGCGGGCCGCATGCGGCCCGCGGGCCGCATGTTTGACATGCCTGGTGTAGGGGTATCAGGCTCGGCCTGTCCAGCTGTGTGTGGGAGGCTGTGTGCCCTCATTGTGGCTATTCTCTGTCACATGTTGGGCTGTGCTGAGTTTGTTACCAATCGTTAAACCAAACGTACATGTTTAGCGCAGTCCTGTGCTGCTTTTTATTTATTTTTTAAACACCGCAATACCCGACTAGCACCCTCTCTATCCACCTTTAAGACCCACCTTAAGGCCGCGCTTATAGTGCCGGCGACGCGGCATCGCCCGAAAACAAATACATTGCTGCCGCCGCGTGCGCTTATAGTGCGAGCGACGTCGCTGGCGTGGAAACTGGAAGCCGCACAATTTGATTTTTCAAGGGCTGTCGCGTCACGTGACGGCCCTCGAACAAAGAACAAATCAAATTGCCGGAATCCCGCGACCCCGCTGCCCGGCGAAACATAACTTGCGACGGGTGATGTCACCCGCAGTGTCGCCATCGACGGCACTATAGCCACAGCCTAAGACACACTTGCTTAAAGAAGCATATCAGTAGCACTGTGGGTAATACTATACACATGATATATAAAGCTTGGCCCCCTGCAGACGCACTTACCAGAACTCCCTCCTACTGTCTCTGTACGTTCTTCCTACTTACCAATTAGATTGTAAGCTCCTCGGGGCAGGGACTCCTCTTCCTTAATGTTACTTTTATGTCTGAAGCACTTATTCCCATGATCTGTTATTTATATGATTGTCCCGTGTATTACTGCTGTGACGCGCTATGTACATTAATGGCGCTCTATAAATAAAGACATACATACATATTCTGGGTTCTTAGCTCTGATTGTTCTAAGTGTGAAGCTACTGCTCCCAGAATCCTGTGGGGGTGCGTAAGAACCGGCACCGATCCCAGCCGCACAGAGCATCTGGAGGTAGACACAGGGAATTATATTCTGGTTATTGGATGATATTGCTATCAACCTCAACCTGGATGGAAAATTCCCATTTCTTTTTTTGGGGGGCAGGGTTTATTTCTGAGGTTCTTGGTATACAGAATGTAGTCTCGATGTGTCCTGTATCCTAACCCCGGGTTCATGTTCTCTATAGTTAGCGCAAATTGCAGTGTAATTCCTCATTGCGTGCCATGTTCTAGGTTTATCGCGTTGGCGGTGCATGTCGTGTTCTAGATACAGCTTTGCGGGGCATTACATGATGTGTTCTAGATACAGCTTTGCGGGGCATTACATGATGTGTTCTAGATACAGCTTTGCGGGGCATTACATGATGTGTTCTAGATACAGCTTTGCGGGGCATTACATGATGTGTTCTAGATACAGCTTTGCGGGGCATTACATGATGTGTTCTAGATACAGCTTTGCGGGGCATTACATGATGTGTTCTAGATGCAGCTTTGCGGGGCATTGCGCTCTGTGTTCTAGATGCCGCTTTGCGGCGCATTGCGCTCCGTGTTCCAGGTGCCGGCTTCTCGGGCATACACGGGTTAATCCGCTGATCTCTCTGTGTAGTTCTTGCATCAGATAGTTGCTTACTAATGACTCTCGCAGCTTTACGCCAGCAGTCATCACACCACCATCACACCACCATCACACCACCATCACACCACCATCACACCACCATCACACCACCATCACACCACCATCACACCACCATCACACCACCATCACACCACCATCACACCACCATCACACCACCATCACACCACCATCACACCACCATCACACCACCATCACACCACCATCACACCACCATCACACCACCATCACACCACCATCACACCACCATCACACCACCATCTCACCACCATCACACCACCATCACACCACCATCACACCACCATCACACCACCATCACACCACCATCACACCACCATCACACCACCATCACACCACCATCACACCACCATCACACCACCATCACACCACAAGTCGTACCAGCAATTCCTCCGGACACACGGGACTGGCTTCTTTAATTGCGAAGCACTGTGTTGTCACCCTTAACCCCTGTCCTGCTGGACCGGTTTGCTGTGCCCTGCAGGGACAGAGCGGTGTTGGCGCAGGGGGCGGGGTCTCTGCTCTCTGAGTGTTGGAGTTTATTCTTCCCCCTTCTGCAGCAGCGGTTCCCGGTCCCTCTTTTTTTTTGTCTGCACCCCCCACTGCCCCCAAAGACATATTTTTAATGTATTTAGGTTTATGCATGTAGTACCAACAGTGTACGCCTCACTTTACAAAATAGGTGTATAAAGTCAAATCCAAAGGGGATAAGCGCGATATGGATGTGACAGCGCAAGGCAAAGGGAGACCCTCTCCCCATGAGCTTACAATCTGATTAACCCTCTCTTCCCTTATGCTGTATTAATTGCACAAAGAATGATGTGCATAACGCATGGCGCGGATGCCCTAACGCATGGCGCGGATGCCCTAACGCATGGCGCGGATGCCCTAACGCATGGCGCGGATGCCCTAACGCTCCCATTGCAGGGGACGGACTCCGCTTAGAACGATGGTTCTTTGGGTTATCGCTGCAGGAAAATGCCATTCCTCTGTCACCTTTCTTTTTTAAATCCCCTTTGTTACTTTCTGTATGTCCCAGTGTCTGTGACCCAGGGGGTCACTTTGCCCCCTTCCCCCGTTTGGGATATACTGTCCTTCACATTGTTGAAGCTTCTTCCAATGAAACGGGGCTGTGTTTATCCGGCCCACAGGAAACGCAGTGTCTGTTTCCTCTGGCGCTGTCGGGGTTAACTTCTAGTTTTCTTTCTTGAAAGAAAAACACTTTGGAAAGTTGGATAAAGCAGAAAGGACACAGATTCTGATTAGGAAGAAGGTGGGAGTGTGAGTATTAGAGGGTAGGAGGGGGCTGTGTTTGGGGGATGTGAGTATTAGAGGGTAGCAGGGGGCAGTGTTTGGGGGATGTGAGTATTGGAGGGTAGGAGGAAGCTGTGTCTGGGGGATGTGAGTACTGGAGGGTAGGAGGAAGCTGTGTTTGGGGGATGTGAGTACTGGAGGGTAGGAGGGGGCCGTGTTTGGGGGATGTGAGTATTAGAGGGTAGGAGGGGGCCGTGTTTGGGGGATGTGAGTATTAGAGGGTAGGAGGGGGCAGTGTTTGGGGGATGTGAGTATTAGAGGGTAGCAGGGGGCAGTGTTTGGGGGATGTGAGTATTAGAGGGTAGCAGGGGCAGTGTTTGGGGGATGTGAGTATTGGAGGGTAGGAGGAAGCTGTGTCTGGGGGATGTGAGTACTGGAGGGTAGGAGGAAGCTGTGTTTGGGGGATGTGAGTATTAGAGGGTAGCAGGGGGCAGTGTTTGGGGGATGTGAGTACTGGAGGGTAGGAGGAAGCTGTGTTTGGGGGATGTGAGTATTAGAGGGTAGCAGGGGGCAGTGTTTGGGGGATGTGAGTACTGGAGGGTAGGAGGAAGCTGTGTCTGAGGGATGTGAGTACTGGAGGGTAGGAGGAAGCTGTGTCTGGGGGATGTGAGTATTAGAGGGTAGGAGGGGGCCGTGTTTGGGGGATGTGAGTATTAGAGGGTAGGAAGAAGCTGTGTTTGGGGATGTGAGTATTAGAGGGTAGGAGGGGGCCGTGTTTGGGGGATGTGAGTATTAGAGGGTAGGAAGAAGCTGTGTTTGGGGGATGTGAGTATTAGAGGGTAGGAGGGGGCCGTGTTTGGGGGATGTGAGTATTAGAGGGTAGGAAGAAGCTGTGTTTGGGGGATGTGAGTATTAGAGGGTAGGAGGAAGCTGTGTTTGGTTTGGGGGATATGAGTATTGGAGGGTAGAGGGGGCAGTGTCCCGGGAACGTGAGTATTAGAGGGTAGGAGGGGGAAGTGCTTGGGGGGTGGGTGAGTATTAGAGGGTAGGAGGGGGAAGTGCTTGGGGGGGGGGGGTGAGTATTAGGCGGTAGGAGGGGCAAATGCTTGGGGGTGGGTGGGATGGTGTCAGTATTTGAGAGTAGGAGGGATGTGCCCTGGATAGGGTGGGTATTAGAAGGTAGGAGGAGGAAGTGCCCGGGGAGCGTGAGTATTAGAAGGTAGGAGTGGGGCAGTGTTGGGGACTCTCTTTTATCAGGTGGGTGGGGGGTGGGGGAGGCTGTGCATGGGAGAGGGCAGTGTCCTGGGAACGTGAGTATTAGAGGGTATTAGTGGAGGGGGGGGGCGATGACTGCCAGTATTATAGGGTGGGGAGAGGGGGGTGATTGCCAGTCTTATAGGGTGGGGGGGGGGGTGATTGCCAGTCTTATAGGGTGGGGGGGGGGGTGAGTGCCAGTATTATTATTGATTGCCAGTATTATAGGGTGGGGGGGGGTGAGTGCCAGTATTATAGGGTGGGGGGGGGGGGTGATTGCCAGTATTATAGGGTGGGGGGGGTGAGTGCCAGTATTATAGGGTGGGGAGGGGGTGAGTGCCAGTATTATAGGGTGGGGGGGGTGAGTGCCAGTATTATAGGGTGGGGGGGGGTGAGTGCCAGTATTATAGGGTGGGGGGGGGTGAGTGCCAGTATTATAGGGTGGGGGGGGGGTGAGTGCCAGTTTAGGACCCAACAAGGATACATTTCTGGCACACATTGCAGTTATTAGTAAATACAATATGGGGTTAAAATGAAACTGCTGACACCGCTTCGCCTTGAAATTGCCCAAGGCTGCAATAACCGCACAACGCCTCTTATCTGGCAACCTGGGTGTACAGCCCGGCAGATGTGTGGCCTGGATAAGATCTGGGAGGGGGGTATGGCCATAGCCAGTATTGTGTCCCCACATATTAATGGTGTGTGTGTGTGTGTGTGTGTGTGTGTGTGTGTTGTTATACAAGTACAGTACCGTGAGCCTCACTATAAGCCAGATCTCCACCAGAATAGCTACAACCGGCTAATTCCTTCAACCAAAGAAATGCACAGAAGAGACTGGCTTGTTCTTCCAAGGGGCCAGTGACTGGGGGCTGTGAGTATTAGTGGGTAGGAGGGGCAGTGACTGGGGGCTGTGAGTATTAGCGGGTAGGATGGGCAGTGACTGGGGACTGTGAGTATTAGCAGGTAGGATGGGCAGTGACTGGGGGCTGTGAGTATTAGCGGGTAGGAGGGGCAGTGCCTGGGGGCTGTGAGTATTAGCGGGTAGGAGGGGCAGTGACTGGGGGCTGTGAGTATTAGTGGGTAGGATGGGCAGTGACTGGGGGCTGTGAGTATTAGCGGGTAGGATGGGCAGTGCCTGGGGGCTGTGAGTATTAGCGGGTAGGATGGGCAGTGACTGGGAGCTGTGAGTATTAGTGGGTAGGAGGGGCAGTGACTGGGGGCTGTGAGTATTAGTGGGTAGGAGGGGCAGTGACTGGGGGCTGTGAGTATTAGTGGGTAGGAGGGGCAGTGACTGGGGGCTGTGAGTATTAGCGGGTAGGAGGGGCAGTGCCTGGGGGCTGTGAGTATTAGCGGGTAGGAGGGGCAGTGACTGGGGGCTGTGAGTATTAGTGGGTAGGATGGGCAGTGACTGGGGGCTGTGAGTATTAGCGGGTAGGATGGGCAGTGCCTGGGGGCTGTGAGTATTAGCGGGTAGGATGGGCAGTGACTGGGAGCTGTGAGTATTAGTGGGTAGGATGGGCAGTGACTGGGAGCTGTGAGTATTAGCGGGTAGGATGGGCAGTGACTGGGAGCTGTGAGTATTAGCGGGTAGGAGGGGCAGTGACTGGGAGCTGTGAGTATTAGTGGGTAGGATGGGCAGTGACTGGGAGCTGTGAGTATTAGCGGGTAGGATGGGCAGTGACTGGGAGCTGTGAGTATTAGCGGGTAGGATGGGCAGTGACTGGGAGCTGTGAGTATTAGCGGGTAGGATGGGCAGTGCCTGGGGGCTGTGAGTATTAGCGGGTAGGATGGGCAGTGACTGGGAGCTGTGAGTATTAGTGGGTAGGATGGGCAGTGACTGGGAGCTGTGAGTATTAGTGGGTAGGATGGGCAGTGACTGGGAGCTGTGAGTATTAGTGGGTAGGATGGGCAGTGACTGGGAGCTGTGAGTATTAGCGGGTAGGAGGGGCAGTGACTGGGGGGCTGTGAGTATTAGTGGGTAGGATGGGCAGTGCCTGGGGGCTGTGAGTATTAGCAGGTAGGATGGGCAGTGACTGGGGACTGTGAGTATTAGTGGGTAGGACGGGCAGTGCCTGGGGGGGATATTTGAGGGTAGGACGGGCAGTGCCTGGGGAATGCGAGTATTAGAGGGTAGGAAGGAGGAGAGTATTAGTGGGTAGGAATAGGCAGTGTCTCTGGGGAATGTATGTCTGTCTTTATATAGCACCATTAATGTACATAGCGCGTCACAGCAGTAATACACGTGACAATAATATAGATAATAAATAATATAAATAACACAAAGGGAATAAGAGCCTCAGACATAAAAGTAACATTAAGGAAGAGGAGTCCCTGCTCCGAAGAGCAGGGGTATTGGAGGTTAGGAAGGTGCAGTACAGGGGGAATGTGAGTATTAGAGGGTAGGAAGGGGCAGTGCCGGAGAATGTGGGTATTGGAGGTTAGGAAGGGGCAGTACAGGGGGAATGTGAGTATTAAGAGGGTAGGAAGGGGCAGTACAGGGAGAATGTGAGTATTAAGAGGGTAGGAAGGGGCAGTAAAGGGGGAATGTGAGTATTAGAGGGTAGGAAGGGGCAGTACAGAGGGAATGTGAGTATTAGAGGGTAGGAAGGGGCAGTACAGGGGGAATGTGAGTATTAGAGGGTAGGAAGGGGCAGTACAGGGGGAATGTGAGTATTAGAGGGTAGGAAGGGGCAGTACAGGGGGAATGTGAGTATTAGAGGGTAGGAAGGGGTAGTGCTGGGACTGACTAATATTTATCTCTCAGAACAGGTCAGCCAGGTTCAAAGGAGATGTACCCACGTGGGGCAGACAGAGGATGGCATCGAGGGAACAACAGCAGTTTCCACCACCACCGGGATGTGAGTCTGCCCTTTCCCCCACTCTCCTTGCTTGTTCCCCCCCAGCCCCTTGAACGTTGAGCTGTACTTTTGGGATTACTGGCCAGCCAGATGGGGGGTCTTCACCTGCGGCCCTTCATCCCAACAGCCCGCTATCCCTCTGCCCTGTGCAGAGGGAGCGGAGATGTTGCTGGCGTGGATCGGAGCTTCTCCCCACTCCCTCAGCGGCTCAATGACCAGAGCGCTGATACAGGACTGCCCGCTCCTCTCCTGCGCTGATACAGTACTGCCCGCTCCTCTCCTGCGCGGATACAGTACTGCCCGCTCCTCTCCTGCGCTGATACTGTACTGCCCGCTCCTCTCCTGCGCTGATACTGTACTGCCCGCTCCTCTCCTGCGCGGATACAGTACTGCCCGCTCCTCTCCTGCGCTGATACAGTACTGCCCGCTCCTCTCCTGCGCGGATACTGTACTGCCCGCTCCTCTCCTGCGCTGATACAGTACTGCCCGCTCCTCTCCTGCGCTAATACAGTACTGCCCGCTCCTCTCCTGCGCGGATACTGTACTACCCGCTCCTCTCCTGCGCTGATACTGTACTGCCCGCTCCTCTCCTGCGCTGATAATGTACTGCCTGCTCCTCTCCTGCGCGGATACAGTACTGCCCGCTCCTCTCCTGCGCGGATACAGTACTGCCCGCTCCTCTCCTGCGCGGATACAGTACTGCCCGCTCCTCTCCTGCGCCGATACTGTACTGCCCGCTCCTCTCCTGCGCCGATACTGTACTGCCCGCTCCTCTCCTGCGCTGATACAGTACTGCCCGCTCCTCTCCTGCGCGGATACAGTACTGCCCGCTCCTCTCCTGCGCTGATACAGTACTGCCCGCTCCTCTCCTGCGCTGATACAGTACTGCCCGCTCCTCTCCTGCGCTGATACAGTACTGCCCGCTCCTCTCCTGCGCTGATACAGTACTGCCCGCTCCTCTCCTGCGCGGATACAGTACTGCCCGCTCCTCTCCTGCGCTGATACAGTACTGCCCGCTCCTCTCCTGCGCTGATACAGTACTGCCCGCTCCTCTCCTGCGCGGATACAGTACTGCCCGCTCCTCTCCTGCGCTAATACAGTACTGCCCGCTCCTCTCCTGCGCTGATACAGTACTGCCCGCTCCTCTCCTGCGCGGATACTGTACTGCCCGCTCCTCTCCTGTGCTGATACTGTACTGCCCGCTCCTCTCCTGCGCTGATACTGTACTGCCCGCTCCTCTCCTGCGCTGATACTGTACTGCCCGCTCCTCTCCTGCGCGGATACAGTACTGCCCGCTCCTCTCCTGCGCTGATACAGTACTGCCCGCTCCTCTCCTGCGCGGATACAGTACTGCCCGCTCCTCTCCTGTGCTGATACAGTACTGCCCGCTCCTCTCCTGCGCTGATACAGTACTGCCCGCTCCTCTCCTGCGCGGATACAGTACTGCCTGCTCCTCTCCTGCGCGGATACAGTACTGCCCGCTCCTCTCCTGCGCTGATACAGTACTGCCCGCTCCTCTCCTGCGCTGATACAGTACTGCCCGCTCCTCTCCTGCGTGGATACTGTACTGCCCGCTCCTCTCCTGCGCGGATACAGTACTGCCCGCTCCTCTCCTGCGCGGATACAGTACTGCCCGCTCCTCTCCTGCGCGGATACAGTACTGCCCGCTCCTCTCCTGCGCTGATACAGTACTGCCCGCTCCTCTCCTGCGTGGATACTGTACTGCCCGCTCCTCTCCTGCGCGGATACAGTACTGCCCGCTCCTCTCCTGCGCGGATACAGTACTGCCCGCTCCTCTCCTGCGTGGATACAGTACTGCCCGCTCCTCTCCTGCGCGGATACAGTACTGCCCGCTCCTCTCCTGCGCTGATACAGTACTGCCCGCTCCTCTCCTGCGCGGATACAGTACTGCCCGCTCCTCTCCTGCGCGGATACAGTACTGCCCGCTCCTCTCCTGCGCGGATACAGTACTGCCCGCTCCTCTCCTGCGCGGATACAGTACTGCCCGCTCCTCTCCTGCGCGGATACAGTACTGCCCGCTCCTCTCCTGCGCTGATACAGTACTGCCCGCTCCTCTCCTGCGCTGATACAGTACTGCCCGCTCCTCTCCTGCGCGGATACAGTACTGCCCGCTCCTCTCCTGCGCGGATACAGTACTGCCCGCTCCTCTCCTGCGCGGATACTGTACTGCCCGCTCCTCTCCTGCGCGGGTACAGTACTGCCCGCTCCTCTCCTGCGCGGATACAGTACTGCCCGCTCCTCTCCTGCGCGGATACAGTACTGCCCGCTCCTCTCCTGCGCTGATACAGTACTGCCCGCTCCTCTCCTTCGCTGATACAGTACTGCCCGCTCCTCTCCTGCGCGGATACTGTACTGCCCGCTCCTCTCCTGCGCGGATACTGTACTGCCCGCTCCTCTCCTGCGCGGATACAGTACTGCCCGCTCCTCTCCTGCGCGGATACTGTACTGCCCGCTCCTCTCCTGCGCGGATACTGTACTGCCCGCTCCTCTCCTGCGCGGATACTGTACTGCCCGCTCCTCTCCTGCGCGGATACTGTACTGCCCGCTCCTCTCCTGCGCGGATACAGTACTGCCCGCTCCTCTCCTGCGCGGATACAGTACTGCCCGCTCCTCTCCTGCGCGGATACAGTACTGCCCGCTCCTCTCCTGCGCGGATACTGTACTGCCCGCTCCTCTCCTGCGCGGATACAGTTATGGATTTCAGGTAGCATAAGGTACATATATAGCATAGTAATGTGTCTTAGTACAGCTTAGAGCAAACAGTCGCAATATTAACTACTTTTTCCTGCTTTGGAAATAATATCAGTTACCAAAAGTTTGCAGATAGAATTTCTTTGATTTGCCAGGAAATAGCCAGGATGTATTGTTGTAACATATGTCGCTAAGAGGCAGGTATTTAGCATAAAGAATAAGTTACTTGAACTGCAGGCATCCTGTGATTAATCTGCAGTAAGACAGTAAGTCAGAAGTTATTTCCACACACGTACAACACATACAATAAACACGGACAATAAACACGGACAATAAAAGGTTAGCATAACGCCATGTTAGACAGAACCGAGTGGCGAGCCACATGAGACGAGACCTACCGAGACTGGCATGACATATCACAATACCTTTGTGTTCGTGGGTATGACAGGCATACTAGTAAATAATCTCTGCATAGATAGATATGGCTTGTTGGCTTATTTTGCTTATCATGTCTTCTTGTTATTTTGTTGTATTACAATAAACAACAAACCTTATCTTATACAAACTCTGAGTGACCTCTCTTTATAATAATCTCACAATACCCAACATAAAAAGGGTGTGGGACCGTTTTCTGCAGGTGAAAATTATAATGAATGCTTCTGCTTAGGGCAGAAAATAACTTATTGCAAGACGTTACCTGGGAGAAGAGGGTATGGCCTAGTGACCACATTAATACAGTACTGCCCGCTCCTCTCCTGCGCGGATACAGTACTGCCCGCTCCTCTCCTGCGCTGATACAGTACTGCCCGCTCCTCTCCTGCGCGGATACTGTACTGCCCGCTCCTCTCCTGCGCGGATACAGTACTGCCCGCTCCTCTCCTGCGCGGATACAGTACTGCCCGCTCCTCTCCTGCGCTGATACAGTACTGCCCGCTCCTCTCCTGCGCTGATACAGTACTGCCCGCTCCTCTCCTGCGCTGATACAGTACTGCCCGCTCCTCTCCTGCGCGGATACAGTACTGCCCGCTCCTCTCCTGCGCGGATACTGTACTGCCCGCTCCTCTCCTGCGCTGATACTGTACTGCCCGCTCCTCTCCTGCGCGGATACTGTACTGCCCGCTCCTCTCCTGCGCGGATACTGTACTGCCCGCTCCTCTCCTGCGCGGATACAGTACTGCCCGCTCCTCTCCTGCACTGATACAGTACTGCCCGCTCCTCTCCTGCGCTGATACTGTACTGCCCGCTCCTCTCCTGCGCGGATACAGTACTGCCCGCTCCTCTCCTGCGCTGATACAGTACTGCCCGCTCCTCTCCTGCGTGGATACAGTACTGCCCGCTCCTCTCCTGCGCTGATACAGTACTGCCCGCTCCTCTCCTGCGCGGATACAGTACTGCCCGCTCCTCTCCTGCGCGGATACAGTACTGCCCGCTCCTCTCCTGCGCTGATACAGTACTGCCCGCTCCTCTCCTGCGCGGATACAGTACTGCCCGCTCCTCTCCTGCGCGGATACAGTACTGCCCGCTCCTCTCCTGCGCGCGGATACAGTACTGCCCGCTCCTCTCCTGCACTGATACAGTACTGCCCGCTCCTCTCCTGCACGGATACAGTACTGCCCGCTCCTCTCCTGCGCGGATACAGTACTGCCCGCTCCTCTCCTGCGCGGATACAGTACTGCCCGCTCCTCTCCTGCGCGGGTACTGTACTGCCCGCTCCTCTCCTGCGCGGGTACTGTACTGCCCGCTCCTCTCCTGCGCGGGTACTGTACTGCCCGCTCCTCTCCTGCGTGGATACAGTACTGCCCGCTCCTCTCCTGCGCGGATACAGTACTGCCCGCTCCTCTCCTGCGTGGATACTGTACTGCCCGCTCCTCTCCTGCGCGGATACAGTACTGCCCGCTCCTCTCCTGCGCGCGGATACAGTACTGCCCGCTCCTCTCCTGCGCTGATACAGTACTGCCCGCTCCTCTCCTGCGCGCGGATACAGTACTGCCCGCTCCTCTCCTGCGCTGATACAGTACTGCCCGCTCCTCTCCTGCGCGGATACAGTACTGCCCGCTCCTCTCCTGCGCTGATACAGTACTGCCCGCTCCTCTCCTGCGCTGATACAGTACTGCCCGCTCCTCTCCTGCACGGATACAGTACTTGCTGCTCCTCTCCTGCGCGGATACAGTACTGCCCGCTCCTCTCCTGCGCGGATACAGTACTGCCCGCTCCTCTCCTGCGCGGGTACTGTACTGCCCGCTCCTCTCCTGCGCGGGTACTGTACTGCCCGCTCCTCTCCTGCGCGGGTACTGTACTGCCCGCTCCTCTCCTGCGCGGGTACTGTACTGCCCGCTCCTCTCCTGCGCGGGTACTGTACTGCCCGCTCCTCTCCTGCGCGGGTACTGTACTGCCCGCTCCTCTCCTGCGCGGATACAGTACTGCCCGCTCCTCTCCTGCACTGATACAGTACTGCCCGCTCCTCTCCTGCGCTGATACAGTACTGCCCGCTCCTCTCCTGCGCTGATACAGTACTGCCCGCTCCTCTCCTGCGCGCGGATACAGTACTGCCCGCTCCTCTCCTGCGCTGATACAGTACTGCCCGCTCCTCTCCTGCGCGGATACAGTACTGCCCGCTCCTCTCCTGCGCTGATACAGTACTGCCCGCTCCTCTCCTGCGCGGATACAGTACTGCCCGCTCCTCTCCTGCGCTGATACAGTACTGCCCGCTCCTCTCCTGCGCGCGGATACAGTACTGCCCGCTCCTCTCCTGCGCTGATACAGTACTGCCCGCTCCTCTCCTGCGCGGATACAGTACTGCCCGCTCCTCTCCTGCGCTGATACAGTACTGCCCGCTCCTCTCCTGCGCGGATACTGTACTGCCCGCTCCTCTCCTGCGCTGATACAGTACTGCCCGCTCCTCTCCTGCGCGGATACAGTACTGCCCGCTCCTCTCCTGCGCGGATACAGTACTGCCCGCTCCTCTCCTGCACGGATACAGTACTGCCCGCTCCTCTCCTGCGCGGATACAGTACTGCCCGCTCCTCTCCTGCGCGGATACAGTACTGCCCGCTCCTCTCCTGCGCGGGTACTGTACTGCCCGCTCCTCTCCTGCGCGGATACAGTACTGCCCGCTCCTCTCCTGCGCGGATACTGTACTGCCCGCTCCTCTCCTGCGCGGATACAGTACTGCCCGCTCCTCTCCTGCGCGGATACAGTACTGCCCGCTCCTCTCCTGTGCGGATACAGTACTGCCCGCTCCTCTCCTGCACTGATACAGTACTGCCCGCTCCTCTCCTGCGCTGATACAGTACTGCCCGCTCCTCTCCTGCGCGGATACAGTACTGCCCGCTCCTCTCCTGCGCTGATACAGTACTGCCCGCTCCTCTCCTGCGCTGATACAGTACTGCCCGCTCCTCTCCTGCACGGATACAGTACTTGCTGCTCCTCTCCTGCGCGGATACAGTACTGCCCGCTCCTCTCCTGCGCGGATACAGTACTGCCCGCTCCTCTCCTGCGCGGGTACTGTACTGCCCGCTCCTCTCCTGCGCGGGTACTGTACTGCCCGCTCCTCTCCTGCGCGGGTACTGTACTGCCCGCTCCTCTCCTGCGCGGGTACTGTACTGCCCGCTCCTCTCCTGCGCGGGTACTGTACTGCCCGCTCCTCTCCTGCGCGGGTACTGTACTGCCCGCTCCTCTCCTGCGCGGATACAGTACTGCCCGCTCCTCTCCTGCACTGATACAGTACTGCCCGCTCCTCTCCTGCGCTGATACAGTACTGCCCGCTCCTCTCCTGCGCTGATACAGTACTGCCCGCTCCTCTCCTGCGCGCGGATACAGTACTGCCCGCTCCTCTCCTGCGCTGATACAGTACTGCCCGCTCCTCTCCTGCGCGGATACAGTACTGCCCGCTCCTCTCCTGCGCTGATACAGTACTGCCCGCTCCTCTCCTGCGCGCGGATACAGTACTGCCCGCTCCTCTCCTGCGCTGATACAGTACTGCCCGCTCCTCTCCTGCGCGCGGATACAGTACTGCCCGCTCCTCTCCTGCGCTGATACAGTACTGCCCGCTCCTCTCCTGCGCGGGTACAGTACTGCCCGCTCCTCTCCTGCGCGGGTACAGTACTGCCCGCTCCTCTCCTGCGCGGGTACAGTACTGCCCGCTCCTCTCCTGCGCGGGTACTGTACTGCCCGCTCCTCTCCTGCGCGGGTACGTACGGGACGGCCCGCTCAAGAACCACTCATGCTGCAATTAACGTGTAGCATGTTACCCACCACTGGTGTAAACACAATGCTGTGCATTGAATACAATACCGCTACAATAATTACATATAGTCGTCATATATTTGGCCGCAGTGTACACGTATATAGGTCTTTGTGTGGCACAGCTGAGCCCTTGCCCTGAAGACCTTAAAATAATTGTTTGACTGAAGCACAGGGAGATATGACTTACTGTATGGCGGATAACAGGCTTGAAAACAGGTGCTTCAACGGCAGTTGCATTACCCCCCCATCTCCCTCCCTTCCCCCCTCCCTTTCCCCCTCTCTGCTCCCTCCCTTCCCCCCTCCCTGC
The DNA here is from genome assembly GCF_040206685.1 of Ascaphus truei. NCBI lineage: Eukaryota > Metazoa > Chordata > Amphibia > Anura > Ascaphidae > Ascaphus > Ascaphus truei. The sequence continues at coordinate 20,902,088 of NC_134491.1, read as the reverse complement.
TCCCTCCCTTCCTCCCTCCCTTCCCCCCTCCCTGCTCCCTCCCTTCCCCCCTCCCTTCCCCCCTCCCTGCTCCCTCCCTTCCCCCCTCCCTGCTCCCTCCCTTCCCCCTCCCTGCTCCCCTGCTCCTCCACTTTCCCCTTCCCTTTCCCTGCTCCTCCACTTGCTCCCCCTTCCTCCCTCCCTGCTCCTCCACTTGCTCCCCCTTCCTCCCTCCCTGCTCCCACACTTGCCCTCCCCTTCCTGCTCCCCCACTCCTCCACTTCCCCCCACCCCCCACCATTTGTTATTTACCAAGAAAATGAATTCTCTGGGACACATTGTAACATCCCAGCGCCAATAATCTAATCCTCTCTCGTTCTCGAAAAGTAAAAAAACATTAGCCTAGATAAGCAGTTCCCAGCCTTGTTTACCCTGTGCTCCCCCCTTGTTTACCCTGTGCTCCCCCCCTTGTTTACCCTGTGCTCCCCCCTTGTTTACCCTGTGCTCCCCCCCTTGTTTACCCTGTGCTCCCCCCCTTGATTACCCTGTGCTCCCCCCCTTGATTACCCTGTGCTCCCCCCCTTGTTTACCCTGTGCTCCCCCCCTTGTTTACCCTGTGCTCCCCCCCTTGTTTACCCTGTGCTCCCCCCCTTGTTTACCCTGTGCTCCCCTCCCCTTGTTTACCCTGTGCTCCCCTCCCCTTGTTTACCCTGTGCTCCCCTCCCCTTGTTTACCCTGTGCTCCCCCCCCCTTGTTTACCGTGTGCTCCCCCCCTTGTTTACCCTGTGCTCCCCCCTTGTTTACCCTGTGCTCCCCCCTTGTTTACCCTGTGCTCCCCCCTTGTTTACCCTGTGCTCCCCCCCTTGTTTACCCTGTGCTCCCCCCCTTGTTTACCCTGTGCTCCCCCCCTTGTTTACCCTGTGCTCCCCCCCTTGTTTACCCTGTGCTCCCCCCCTTGTTTACCCTGTGCTCCCCCCCTTGTTTACCCTGTGCTCCCCCCCTTGTTTACCCTGTGCTCCCCCCCTTGTTTACCCTGTGCTCCCCCCCTTGTTTACCCTGTGCTCCCCCCCTTGTTTACCCTGTGCTCCCCCCCTTGTTTACCCTGTGCTCCCCCCTTGTTTACCCTGTGCTCCCCCCCTTGTTTACCCTGTGCTCCCCCCCTTGTTTACCGTGTGCTCCCCTCGTTTACCCTGTGCTCCCCCCCTTGTTTACCCTGTGCTCCCCCCATTGTTTACCCTGTGCTCCCCCCCTTGTTTACCCTGTGCTCCCCCCCTTGTTTACCCTGTGCTCCCCCCCTTGTTTACCCTGTGCTCCCCCCCTTGTTTACCCTGTGCTCCCCCCCTTGTTTACCCTGTGCTCCCCCCTTGTTTACCCTGTGCTCCCCCCCTTGTTTACCGTGTGCTCCCCTCCTTGTTTACCCTGTGCTCCCCCCCTTGTTTACCCTGTGCTCCCCCCCTTGTTTACCCTGTGCTCCCCCCCTTGTTTACCCTGTGCTCCCCCCCCCTTGTTTACCCTGTGCTCCCCCCCCTTGTTTACCCTGTGCTCCCCCCCCCTTGTTTACCCTGTGCTCCCCCCCCCTTGTTTACCCTGTGCTCCCCCCCCTTGTTTACCCTGTGCTCCCCCCCCTTGTTTACCCTGTGCTCCCCCCCCTTGTTTACCCTGTGCTCCCCCCCCCTTGTTTACCCTGTGCTCCCCCCCTTGTTTACCCTGTGCTCCCCCCCCCCCTTGTTTACCCTGTGCTCCCCCCCCCTTGTTTACCCTGTGCTCCCCCCCCCTTGTTTACCCTGTGCTCCCCCCCCTTGTTTACCCTGTGCTCCCCCCCCTTGTTTACCCTGTGCTCCCCCCCCTTGTTTACCCTGTGCTGCCCCTGCTAGAAAGTGAGCTCCACAAATCCCTCATTCATTTAATTTCCTGCTGATCAGACTATCGCTCACAAACCCGATCCCAGGCAGAATATAGTGTCCTGAGCGCGTGGGGGGGAACACGCTTAATAAGGCCCCAAACTGCCCCTCTGTGTGTGCAGGCAGCATGGGGGGGGTATAGCTGTCACTGCGGGAGCTTCCAAAGTAACGCCCCACAATGCCTTGCTGCTGTGGATGCAAAGCATTGTGGGGAGTGACTTTGGAAGCTCCTGCCGTGATTGCTATACCCCGCGCTCCCCCCACCAAGGTGCAGTTTGGGGCGTTACTAAGCGCGCAGACCCCACAGAGGCTCAGGAACCCGCCATACTGCCTAGGATCCGGCAGTACTGATTATTTTCGGCGGACCCCTTAAAACCCCCTCGGGGACGGGGGGGGGGGGGGGGGTCGGTCATTTATCCACGTTAAATGGTAAAGAAATTAAAATGTTACCGCGCTTCAGAATCGCTGCAGAATAAATGTCTCCTATTATTCTCACCATTGTAAGGTTCAGCCGGTCCCGGAGCTCCGAAATCACCATCCGCCATACAGAGGGGGATACCACTCGCACAGGTGAGCAGGGGGCGGGGGGAGGACACGTTCACTACTTATTGTGTGTGTGTGTGTGTGTGTGTGTGTGTGTGTGTGTGTGTGTGTGTGTGTGTGTGTGTGTGTGTGTGTGTGCGCGTGCGCGTGCGCGTGCGCGTGTGCGTGTGCGTGTGCGTGGTGTCTCCTCTCTAGTGTATCATGTTGTACTTTTGCAGGGAGCACGGGAGTTACGCCCCAGGGTACCACGACTATCACGATGATTCCTCTCACGACTACCACGGGGGCCCCTACTCGGATTATCACGAGCGCCCGTATCATGACGACGACCGGCCCTATCCCGAGTACAGGGACGGCGGCTACTACAGGGAGGAGCGCCCCGACAGCGGCCACCACAAGGGGGCGTACTATCGTGGCGGGTACAGCGGGCGCGGAGACACGGACCACTACCGCGGCAAGAAGCGCAGCTCGAAAAGGTCCAAGACCCTCGGCTCGGAGCATCAGTCCTCAGGACGGGCCACCCCCACCAAACCTACACCGGCAGGTGAGTGACCGCGTGACCTCTCGCCCCGAACACACAGAGGGGGGGGACAGGGGGTCGTGAGCAATGTGTATCGGGCACAGGCCACAGCGGGTACAAGGAGGGGCGAGTCTGGGCCTGTTTCTAGCCAAACGTTTCATTAAACTTCGGAGCGCTGTTTAGAAACGTTTGTGCAGCGTTTCCAGCCAGAGCGATTTTCTAACATAAATACCTAAAAAGCAATTACAACCGGCGATTCTGGGGCAGTGATCCTGTCTCTCCCAGTATTATTACTATACTTTGTCTCTCCCAGTATTATTACTATTCTTTGTCTCTCCCAGTATTGTTACTACGCGCTGTCTCTCTCAGTATTGTTACTACGCGCTGTCTCTCCCAGTATTGGTACTACGCGCTGTCTCTCCCAGTATTGTTACTACGCGCTGTCTCTCCCAGTATTGGTACTACGCGCTGTCTCTCCCAGTATTGGTACTACGCGCTGTCTCTCACACTATTTGTACTATGCGCTCTCCCAATATTGGTACTATGCGCTCTCTCACACTATTTGTACTATGCGCTCTCTCTCTCACACTATTGGTACAACGCGCGCTCTCTCTCTCCCACTATTGGTACTACGCGCGCTCTCTCTCCCACTATTGGTACTATGCGCTCTCTCTCTCTCCCACTATTGGTACTACGCACTCTCTCTCGCTCTCTCCCTACAATTGGTACTACGCGCTCTCTCTCTCTCGCGCTCTCTCCCGCTCTCTCCCACTATCGGTACTACGCGCTCTCTCTCTCTCTCTCTCTCTCTCTCTCTCCCAGTATTGGTACTACGCGCTCTCTCTCTCTCCCACTATCGGTACCTCTCTCTCTCTCTCTCTCTCGCGCTCTCTCTACTACGCGCTCTCTCTCTCTCTACTACGCGCTCTCTCTCTCTCTACTACGCGCTCTCTCTCTCTACTACGCGCTCTCTCTCTCTCTACTACGCGCTCTCTCTCTCTCTCTCTACTACGCGCTCTCTCTCTCTACTACGCGCTCTCTCTCTCTCTCTCTACTACGCGCTCTCTCTCTCTGTACTACGCGCTCTCTCTCTCTCTACTACTCGCTCTCTCTCTCTGTACTACGCGCTCTCTCTCTCTCTGTACTACGCGCTCTCTCTCTCTCCCACTATTGGTACTACACTCTCTCTCTCTCTCTCTCTCTCTCTCTCTCTCCCACTATTGGTACTACGCTCTCTCTCTCTCTCTCTCTCTCTCTCTCTCCCACTATTGGTACTACGCTCTCTCTCTCTCTCTCTCCCACTATTGGTACTACGCTCTCTCTCTCTCTCCCACTATTGGTACTACGCTCTCTCTCTCTCTCTCTCTCCCACTATTGGTACTACGCGCTCTCTCTCTCTCTCTCTCTCTCCCACTATTGGTACTACGCGCTCTCTCTCTCTCCCACTATTGGTACTACGCGCTCGCTCTCTCTCTCTCTCTCTCTCTCTCTCCCACTATTGGTACTACGCGCTCTCTCTCTCTCTCTCTCTCTCTCCCACTATTGGTACTACGCGCTCTCTCTCTCTCTCTCCCTCCCACTATTGGTACTACGCGCTCTCTCTCTCTCCCACTATTGGTACTACGCTCTCTCTCTCTCTCTCTCTCTCCCACTATTGGTACTACGCGCTCTCTCTCTCTCCCACTATTGGTACTACGCGCTCTCTCTCTCTCTCTCTCTCTCCCACTATTGGTACTACGCACTCTCTCTCTCTCTCTCTCTCTCTCCCACTATTGGTACTACGCGCTCTCTCTCTCTCTCTCTCTCCCTCCCACTATTGGTACTACGCGCTCTCTCTCTCTCTCCCACTATTGGTACTACGCGCTCTCTCTCTCCCACTATTGGTACTACGCGCTCTCTCTCTCTCCCACTATTGGTACTACGCGCTCTCTCTCTCTCCCACTATTGGTACTACGCGCTCTCTCTCTCTCTCTCCCACTTTTGGTACTACGCGCTCTCTCTCTCTCTCTCTCCCACTATTGGTACTACGCGCCTGCGTACTCTCTGCGCCTCGGCTTTTTTCTATTTACATATCCTTTTTAGAGAAATGGTTACAAATCCTTCCTTTTTTTTTTTTCCCCCATAATGCTGGCGCTTTTCTAAAATACAGTCCAGAGATTTCCCTCTATCTGTCTTAAAGCTTCTAATAGCCCCGGCGAGGAAGGGTGAGAGGATGTGACTAGGTGGTGACCCTTTGTGCTAGGATGGGTCTGGGCAGCTCTCCGCTGCATCATTTGACTCTCCTCCTTCTCGTGTCTTTGATCCAGTAAGGTCCGTGGTCCATGTTCCTGCTCGGACTGTGTTGATCCTGACAGGAGGTGAGAGCTCCGGGGTAAGGCTCCTCTCTGTCACCTCGTCCCATGTCCCCAGCCACCCTGGAGCTCTCCGGTAACAAGTGGGGTTTTCTCACCCGTCATTTTTTAGGACGAAAGTAAAAAGAAGCCGGTTTCCCCGCAGGCCGGGAGCGCAGCGCGAGAGTGCTCGAAACCCGCGTGTGACACCCAGGCAGAGAGCGCAGCGAGAGAGAGTCTGGAGGCTACGTGTGATGTGAACCAGAAGAGTCCAACGAAGGTGAAGGACCAAGCTGTGGGTGACATCAAGACCGAGACAGCCACCGAACCCACACAGGTACCAGGAGTCGAGCTGAGCGCTCAGTACGTACAGATCGGGCCGGGAGAAGTGCAGGCTGGGACTCTTGTTCTTGATGGATGCAATTTGCACAGGAGCTGAGCTGACCTCCAGAGTCTCTTCTTCAAGTGTATAGGGCAGGAGAGGAGGTTTGACCCAGCAACAGGAGTCCTCACAATGAGGGGAATTACATAAAGAGTGTGTGTGTGTGTGTGTGTGTGTGTGTGTGTGTGTGTGTGTGTGTGTGTGTGTGTGTGTGTGTGTGTGTGTGTGTGTGTGTGTGTGTGTGTGTGTGTCTGTGTATACAAACACGCACACTGTATATATGTATTATGTACGTATACACACATAATAGAGTGTGTGTGTGTGTATTACATAGGATTGACACATGGTCTCGAGCTGAACCCCATTAATGTCAGCTCAGGGGGACCCCCCTTCTGGAGATACCTCTGTTGGGGGTGCCGGTATCTCCTGCAAGTTTAAAGCTCCCGTGGGCCAATAGAAAGCCGCACTGGATGACGTCACGGCTTCCTATTGGCCCGCAGGACGCGGGAGCTTTTAAAAGCGGCCATTACTTGAACCCTGGATGCAAACTGGAGTGGCCACCGGCCCCCACTATGGAGGTAAGTATCTCCGGAAGCAGGGGGTCCCCAGATATTGTCAATGGGGTTCAGCTCCGGAGACCCCGTGTGAAGATCCTTCTTTGTAGAGGTTCTGGTATCTAAGGTGTGGCACCTTTAGTCACTAAGAACACGAAGCAGATTCTCTGTTCCAGATTTATTCAGAGACAGGTTCAGAGCATCACAGCATCACAGCATCAAATATACAGGCGTCATTATTAGTACAGGTTATGGATGGAGAATTGTCCAAATATAGGTAGTTGTGAATCCTGACATGATTCTGATCATTCTGAAGTTACCTCCCACAAGTCCATATCTTTATACCCTGTTATCGGATTTCCGACACGTACATATATGTACTTGTTTTTCCCAAATTGTTACTCTTCCCATGTGTTCCCCATCAAATTGTGTCATACATCCATACTGTGTCCCATCATCATTAATTCTTAGCCTGTATAACCTTTTCGTATCTGTCCTCATTACCAATACCCTGTTTTTCCAATTATTTCACTCTTGTGATGTCCTCATACTCTTGGTTCCCAGAATTTTTACCTCTTAATGTTTATATATTTTGGCACGATATATTGGAAGGTTGAGAGGCCCTCTTGATTTATATTTTCATGAATATATTTCCTTTAATAAAACCATTTTTTCCTTTTTAACTTCATGTGTACCAGATAGTTATGAAGAGACAATATGGCGTCTCTCTGGTTTAGATATACATATAAGAATAGTGGAAGATATCTTTATGTTGCAAGATATGTGAGGAGATCCTATACTGTATCTCTTTGAGTTTCAGGTTTGGCTTTCTTTTGTCTAGTTAATATCACACCATTCTTCACCCTGCTTCAATCCTATGTAACAATTAATACAACCAGACCACTTGAATCGCCGCTTTAAATCAAATGTAATTGGCATAATGGGGACATTTCTAATACTAGCCGTTTCTAAGTAGGCAAATCTCCCTTTTTCTATATTCCGAGGTCTGCGCGCGTGAACAATGCAACTCGCACATGGGAAGTCGTTTTGTCTTTATTCCTTTTCTGTGTGCCCTGCAGGAAAGTGTCACAGCCCCACAGACCCCCGAGGAAGGGGACGGGGGCATCCGTGCAGAAACACCGCCGCACTCCGTGGAGAGAGACGTCAGCTTCTCTGCGAGCGAGGAGGGAGGAGAGGAGGGGACCTGCGTGGGAACGAGGGTGCACGGCGACGAGATTCCAGAGAGCAGGGAAGAGCTGGTCCAGATCCCGCTGCTGGTATATCCTCCCGTATTTATACACAGCAGTGTTTTAAGGCAGTAAGAAAGATAAGTGAATAGTATAGAGCAGTCCTCAAGGGCCACCCACAGGTTAGGTTTTCAGGATATCCCCGCTTCAGCACGGATTGAGCCTCCTGTGCTGAAGCAAGGATATCCTGAAAACCTGAACTGTTGGTGGCCCACCCCCGTCCTAACCGATTTACACAACGCTACCATCAGTGTTATTCAGCCTAAGCCACGGTCACTGCCATTATTGCACTTGGCTCCTGGGACTGACGACCCCCTTAAATAATAACACCCTATTGCCCTGGAGGACTGCATTTGCCCACCCCTGGTATATAAGGTACAGGGTATAATAATCCTAGACCTGCAGGACCCTGCCCGCCCCTCGTCCGTGGCGTCAGACGGAGGAGTTATTGTGTCTGTCAGGGTGCTGGGCGCTGGTGAGGGGGGGGTGGGAGCGCATTTGGAGGAAGTTACACCTAGTTTCACCCCCGGGCAGCACTATATATGTGTGTCCTCTCCGTGAATTGGGTCTGTAATTCCCTGTGTGTTACAGTCTGTGTGCCATTTATATAGTTGATTGTACGTGACGGTTTTGTTCGGCCCTTTTGCCGCGCAGGACGGTTGGACAGATGTCCCCTTGCCGTCGCCGCCCTGTGGCTTTGAGCAGGAAGCTGCCGGTGCCGACCCCGGTCAAGAGTGTGACGGCGCCCGAGCTCTGCGCACTGCGTTTATCTTGACCAGGAAGGAAGAGATTGAGCTGGTGAGTCCTCTCGGTCATCGCCGCCTGCGACTGGTTAAGTGTCACGGTCAAAGCCGTATGGGATGTTTGGCCGCGACCAAACCCCCGCCGGCACTGCGCCACCGGACAACTCGTCCCCACAGCACCTCGCCACTTCACATGTCGTCGCTCCGATCCCCGCTCGGGTGTCCTGCGCGGCCGCTGCTCCATCTTTAAATGTCCCGTGCAGGACATCTGAGATACGATCTGTAAAGTGGCGAGGTGTCGCGGCGAAACGTCCTAGACCATGGTCAAAGTACCTTCAAAAGAGTAATGATTCCCTTGGTATTCTGTGTCCATGCGTCGGCGCATTACATGCACCACTTAATTATTATTTAATAACATGTTTATGAAAATAGGTGTATCACACCTCCGTCACGTCCACGGCGCGAGTTATTTTCATCATAGTCGGAGACACAGACACCATCTTCTAAGTCTTACACCGGCGTGTCTTGGTTCTGATCGGAGAACTACAGTCCTAATGGTATCGGTTCTTTGGGAGTTCTGCCTTCACTATACACCGGATCACACACTTCTACCAGATCTCAGGAAATCCGGCATTGCCCACGTACTGTATGATCTGCTTTTTCTCACTTGAAACGGCATTTTCTGTGTGTTTTATTTCACCGATAACAACCCTCATTAGTCCCGTTCCGTTTCATATGTTATTTACCATCTGCCTGCCTCCTTACACATACCAAGGCCACATCCCTCAGTCTCTCTACTCCCTAAATTCTCTGTGTATTTCTCCGAGGCCGCTCTGTATTAATGACCTTGCTACTTCCAGATAACTAAGGCATTGCATTTCTTTGCCTTTTCTCTGCTAATTCTGTTAACTATTTAAGTGCTAGCATCTATCTTATTCAGTTGGGTGGTGTGTGTGTGTGTGTGTGTGTGTGTGTGTGTATATATGTATGTGTATATGTATGTATATATATATATACACACACACACACACACACACACACACACACACACACACACACACACACACACACACACACATACAATATGGCGTCTCTCTTGTTCAGCATGTGACATCATCCTATCTTTAGTATAAATCCCAAAAATTGGCTAGTGAGTCTGAATGCAGGAAATCCTAAAACCTTTTTATACCAGATTTAACAAGGGAGAGATGGCTTTGGAAGCGAGGCCATTTCCCCCAATAGAAAACAAAATGTTTCTTTTCTGTGCTGATTAACAATAAGTAGTGAGACTGAACATGCCCTGTACCAGCCCGTGTGTGTGCCCTGTACCAGCCCGTGTGTGTGCCCTGTGCCAGCACGTGTGTGTGCCCTGTGCCAGCCCGTGTGTGTGCCCTGTACCAGCCCGTGTGTGTGCCCTGTACCAGCCCGTGCGTGTGCCCTGTACCAGCCCGTGCGTGTGCCCTGTACCAGCCCGTGTGTGTGCCCTGTACCAGCACGTGTGTGCGCCCTGTGCCAGCCTGTACCAGCACGTGTGTGCGCCCTGTGCCAGCCCGTGCGTGTGCGCCCTGTACCGGCACGTGCGTGTGTGCCCTGTACCGGCACGTGCGTGTGTGCCCTGTACCGGCACGTGCGTGTGTGCCCTGTACCGGCACGTGCGTGTGTGCCCTGTACCGGCACGTGCGTGTGTGCCCTGTACCGGCACGTGCGTGTGTGCCCTGTACCGGCACGTGCGTGTGTGCCCTGTACCGGCACGTGCGTGTGTGCCCTGTACCGGCACGTGCGTGTGTGCCCTGTACCGGCACGTGCGTGTGTGCCCTGTACCGGCACGTGCGTGTGTGCCCTGTACCGGCACGTGCGTGTGTGCCGTGTACCGGCACGTGTGTGTGTGCCGTGTACCGGCACGTGCGTGTGTGCCGTGTACCGGCACGTGCGTGTGTGCCGTGTACCGGCACGTGCGTGCCCTGTACCGGCACGTGCGTGTGTGCCCTGTACCGGCACGTGCGTGTGTGCCCTGTACCGGCACGTGCGTGTGTGCCCTGTATTCCATGTGAAGCAAAGACATTCTCGGCTCTGGGAATCATTTTTAACCCCCTCGCTGCCAGAGCGGTAGCAGTGCATTGCGGTTGCCTTGGCAATGAAGCAGTTAAGACTAAGGCTTTTTCTTGGCACATTAGAGGTGAAAATAAGCTGAATTCTGTATCCCCCAATTATTTTGGCCGGGACTAACGGACGTTAGATTCACGATTTCCAATTTGAACCCCCCTCCCCCTCTCGGTCCCTCTGCAGGCGTACGCGCAGGACTGCCGGACGTTTGCGCTCGTGGCCAGCACGTTGCTGAAGAAGGATCCGTCTCTGGAAACGGCGCTGGCGAGCGCTCTGCGGTCCAGCCTGCAGGAGATCGCCAGCCGCTGCGTGCGCGAACTGCGCAGCTTCATCGCCAGCTACGACGCGGGGAGCAGCGCGATCCTGCTTACCGACACCGCAAACCGGTCGCGGGACGCAGAGGTGTGAGCGAGCGCACGGGACACAGGCGCTAATATCCCGATCCCCGGATTTATTCAGCGGGAAGGTGTAGAGAAGAGAACGGATTATGTTTTTGTATATTCATTGTGTGGCTGGACTTTAATAGATATATTTTCTCATTCTGCTGCTCCTCCTCCGAACCCAGGTTTCGGTGTAATTACCCCAGACGTGGCCTTTCCCAGTGTTCCCCACGGTGGGATCTTCTGCAGCCCACAACCGCCGGGATATTTCTGTGTATCACGTGTCCTGTTACCAGCTGTTCTGGTGACGTTTTGTTCTTGCAATTCATTCAATAAAAACAGGTTTTTGTGGTTTTTCTTCCCAATATTTTTTTTTCCCGTTTTTTGCAGTGTTTGCAATAAAACATTGTTTGGGAGCAGGTTATTTTTATTGAGGACGCTGGGGGGAGGGGGTGCGGCGCGGCGGGCGTGTGCCTATGTGACGTGGGACACCCTGATCATATAGATAGGTGTCATTTTAATGTGTTGAGAAAGCGTTTAGGATGGAGTCCAGTTAGATACACGTCCCATCTTCCTGTGTGCAAGACTCCGTTAAAAAAATAGCAGTGCATTTTGGGTAAAACGTATACCCCCTCCCCCCCCCCCCCCCTGCAGCCACCGGAATTTTAAATGTATTGGGGGTGTATTTTATATTTGTATTGGTGGGGGGTGGAGGTTCGGGGTATTTTTGAAGTGAAACTTCCTTAGTGGCACCTCATTCGTGATGGGGCAAAAAAGAATTGTGGAGACAGAAATGAAACGGATGTGACGTCAGTGCTGGCAGTTGAGGCCGGGCTGTGTTCTGGCTCAGCCCGACCCCAACACTGACATCACACCCGCTCCACAAATCAGATGCGGCGGCGATAGCCGCCGGCGCCGCTCCTAATCACCCCCCCCCCCCCCCCCGAGCCCCACACCCCCCCCCCGGAGCCCCCATCCCCCCCCCCCCGAGCCCCACACCCCCCACAAACCGTGACATATGCGGCGGCTATAGCCGCCGCTCCTAACGGCCGCTGCCATGCCGCGCAGCCTCTCTCCTCCCTACCTCTGCTTTCCTGCGTCCCGCTGACTGAGCGCCGCCGGGGTGTGAGGAGAGACTCAGGCAGAGCCGCCGCGGGTCCGCAGCTCTGCCTGACTGTGAGGGGGGGGGGAGGAGAGTCTCAGGCAGAGCCGCCGCGGGTCCGCAGCTCTGCCTGTCTGTAAGGGGGTGTGAGGGGAGGAGGAGAGTCTCAGGCAGAGCCGCCGCGGGTCCGCAGCTCTGCCTGCCTTTGAGGGGGGGGGGGGGGGAGTCAGGAGAGAGGGGGCTGGACACAGAAAGAGAGACACACATACAGTGACAGAAACACACACATACATATATATATACACACACACACACTGACTGACTGACACACATACACACACACTGACTGACACACATGCACACACACTGACACATACAAACACACTGACTGACACACACACACACACACACACACACACACACTGACTGACACATACACACACTGACTGTGAATAGGTTAGGGGGATGTGTGAGGTGCAGGGGGGCTGCGCATACGTCACACGGTCACACGCACGCACACGGTCACACACACACGCACACGCACATGGTCACGCACAGTCACACGCACACACACACAGTCACACGCACACACACACAGTCAGTCGCACACACACACAGTAAGTCGTGCACACAGTCAGTCGCGCACACAGTCAGTCGCGCGCACACGCACTGTCACGTGCACCGTGCACTGTCACGCGCACACGCACTGTCACGCGCACAGTCACACACAGTCACACAGTAACACGCACAGTCACACGCACAGTCACACAGTCACACGCACACACACAGTCACACGCACAGTCACACAGTCACACGCACCGTCACACGCACAGTCACACAGTCACGCACACACATACGAGGAATTCACGCTTAGTGCATATACAAGGGATGTGTACGCATGTTCTAAGTCAAATTTATTTGCGTTTTGTCAATGAAATTGTATTTTGATTTTTAATTAAAACATCACCAATACAAATACAATTTCTGTGACAAAAGTCAAAGAAGTTTCACTTACTATGCGCGTGCACAGCACACACAGCTTTTTTTTTAGATGTACTTGGGAGGTTGGGGTATATTTGTAGATGTATTGGGGGGGGAGGGGTATATTTGTAGATGTATTGGGGGGGGAGTGGGGTATATTTGTAGATGTATTGGGGGGGAGTGGGGTATATTTGTAGATGTATTGGGGGAGTGGGGGGTATATTTGTAGATGTATTGGGGGGGGGAGTGGGGGGTATATTTGTAGATGTATTGGGGGGGGGGAGTGGGGTATATTTGTAGATGTATTGGGGGGGGGGGATTGGGGTATATTTGTAGATGTATTGGGGGGGAGTGGGGTATATTTGTAGATGTATTGGGGGAGTGGGGTATATTTGTAGATGTATTGGGGGGGGGAGTGGGGGGGTATATTTGTAGATGTATTGGGGGGGGAGTGGGGTATATTTGTAGATGTATTGGGGGGGGAGTGGGGTATATTTGTAGATGTATTGGGGGGGGAGTGGGGTATATTTGTAGATGTATTGGGGGGGAGTGGGGGGGTATATTTGTAGATGTATTGGGGGGGGGGGGGGAGTGGGGTATATTTGTAGATGTATTGGGGGGGGGGTATATTTGTAGATGTATTGGGGGGGGGGAGTGGGGTATATTTGTAGATGTATTGGGGGGGGGAGTGGGGTATATTTGTAGATGTATTGGGGGGGGAGTGGGGTATATTTGTAGATGTATTGGGGGGGGAGTGGGGTATATTTGTAGATGTATTGGGGGGGGAGTGGGGTATATTTGTAGATGTATTGGGGGGGGAGTGGGGTATATTTGTAGATGTATTGGGGGGGAGTGGGGTATATTTGTAGATGTATTGGGGGGGGAGTGGGGTATATTTGTAGATGTATTGGGGGGGGAGTGGGGTATATTTGTAGATGTATTGGGGGGGGGAGTGTGGTATATTTGTAGATGTATTGGGGGGGGGGGAGTGGGGTATATTTGTAGATGTATTGGGGGGGGGAGTGTATTTATATGTATTGGGGGTTAAGTTAAAGTTACGCGCTAAAAAAATATTTCCGTGGTAGGTGCGCTATGGGTTAGGGACACACACACACACACCTCCCTGCATCAGTAGCTATCTGATTAGTTACAGCTTGGCAAATGGTGAGACCGTCGCTGTAAAAATCAAATTCTATGTATTGGGGGGGGAGTAGGGTATATTTGTAGATGTATTGGGGGGGAGTAGGGTATATTTGTAGATGTATTGGGGGGGAGTGGGGTATATTTGTAGATGTATTGGGGGGGGGAGTGGGGTATATTTGTAGATGTATTGGGGGGGAGTAGGGTATATTTGTAGATGTATTGGGGGGGGAGTAGGGTATATTTGTAGATGTATTGGGGGGGGAGTGGGGTATATTTGTAGATGTATTGGGGGGGAGTGGGGTATATTTGTAGATGTATTGGGGGGGAGTGGGGTATATTTGTAGATGTATTGGGGGGGGGAGTGGGGTATATTTGTAGATGTATTGGGGGGGAGTAGGGTATATTTGTAGATGTATTGGGGGGGGGAGTAGGGTATATTTGTAGATGTATTGGGGGGGGAGTGGGGTATATTTGTAGATGTATTGGGGGGGAGTGGGGTATATTTGTAGATGTATTGGGGGGGGAGTGGGGTATATTTGTAGATGTATTGGGGGGGAGTGGGGTATATTTGTAGATGTATTGGGGGGGGAGTGGGGTATATTTGTAGATGTATTGTGGGGGGAGTGGGGTATATTTGTAGATGTATTGGGGGGGAGTGGGGTATATTAGTAGATGTATTGGGGGGGAGTGGGGTATATTTGTAGATGTATTGGGGGGGGGAGTGGGGTATATTTGTAGATGTATTGGGGGGGGGAGTGGGGTATATTTGTAGATGTATTGGGGGGGGAGTGGGGTATATTTGTAGATGTATTGGGGGGTGGAGTGGGGTATATTTGTAGATGTATTGAGGGGGGGAGTGGGGTATATTTGTAGATGTATTGGGGGGGGAGTGGGGTATATTTGTAGATGTATTGGGGGGGGGGTGGGGTATATTTGTAGATGTATTGGGGGGGGAGTGGGGTATATTTGTAGATGTATTGGGGGGGAGTGGGGTATATTTGTAGATGTATTGGGGGGGAGTGGGGTATATTTGTAGATGTATTGGGGGGGAGTGGGGTATATTTGTAGATGTATTGGGGGGAGTGGGGTATATTTGTAGATGTATTGGGTGGGGGGAGTGGGGTATATTTGTAGATGTATTGGGGGGGAGTGGGGTATATTTGTAGATGTATTGGGGGGGAGTGGGGTATATTTGTAGATGTATTGGGGGGGGGAGTGGGGTATATTTGTAGATGTATTGGGGGGGAGTGGGGTATATTTGTAGATGTATTGGGGGGGAGTGGGGTATATTTGTAGATGTATTGGGGGGGAGTGGGGTATATTTGTAGATGTATTGGGGGGGAGTGGGGTATATTTGTAGATGTATTGGGGGGGGGGGGGGGTATATTTGTAGATGTATTGGGGGGGAGTGGGGTATATTTGTAGATGTATTGGGGGGGAGTGGGGTATATTTGTAGATGTATTGGGGGGGAGTGGGGTATATTTGTAGATGTATTGGGGGGAGTGGGGTATATTTGTAGATGTATTGGGTGGGGGGAGTGGGGTATATTTGTAGATGTATTGGGGGGGTATATTTGTAGATGTATTGGGGGGGAGTGGGGTATATTTGTAGATGTATTGGGGGGGAGTGGGGTATATTTGTAGCTGTATTGGGGGGGAGTGGGGTATATTTGTAGATGTATTGGGGGGGAGTGGGGTATATTTGTAGATGTATTGGGGGGGGAGTGGGGTATATTTGTAGATGTATTGGGGGGGAGTGGGGTATATTTGTAGATGTATTGGGGGGGAGTGGGGTATATTTGTAGATGTATTGGGGGGGGGAGTGGGGTATATTTGTAGATGTATTGAGGGGGGGAGTGGGGTATATTTGTAGATGTATTGGGGGGGGGAGTGGGGTATATTTGTAGATGTATTGGGGGGGAGTGGGGTATATTTGTAGATGTATTGGGGGGGGAGTGGGGTATATTTGTAGATGTATTGGGGGGGAGTGGGGTATATTTGTAGATGTATTGGGGGGGGAGTGGGGTATATTTGTAGATGTATTGGGGGGGAGTGGGGTATATTTGTAGATGTATTGGGGGGGGAGTTGGGTATATTTGTAGATGTATTGGGGGGGGGAGTGGGGTATATTTGTAGATGTATTGGGGGGGGAGTGGGGTATATTTGTAGATGTATTGGGGGGGAGTGGGGTATATTTGTAGATGTATTGGGGGGGGGAGTGGGGTATATTTGTAGATGTATTGAGGGGGGGAGTGGGGTATATTTGTAGATGTATTGGGGGGGGAGTGGGGTATATTTGTAGATGTATTGGGGGGGGAGTGGGGTATATTTGTAGATGTATTGGGGGGGGGAGTGGGGTATATTTGTAGATGTATTGGGGGGGAGTGGGGTATATTTGTAGATGTATTGGGGGGGAGTGGGGTATATTTGTAGATGTATTGGGGGGGAGTGGGGTATATTTGTAGATGTATTGGGGGGGAGTGGGGTATATTTGTAGATGTATTGGGGGGGAGTGGGGTATATTTGTAGATGTATTGGGGGGGAGTGGGGTATATTTGTAGATGTATTGGGTGGGGGGAGTGGGGTATATTTGTAGATGTATTGGGGGGGTATATTTGTAGATGTATTGGGGGGGGAGTGGGGTATATTTGTAGATGTATTGGGGGGGAGTGGGGTATATTTGTAGATTTATTGGGGGGGAGTGGGGTATATTTGTAGATGTATTGGGGGGGAGTGGGGTATATTTGTAGATGTATTGGGGGGGGGGAGTGGGGTATATTTGTAGATGTATTTGGGGGGGAGTGGGGTATATTTGTAGATGTATTGGGGGGGAGTGGGGTATATTTGTAGATGTATTGGGGGGGAGTGGGGTATATTTGTAGATGTATTGGGGGGAGTGGGGTATATTTGTAGATGTATTGGGTGGGGGGGAGTGGGGTATATTTGTAGATGTATGGGGGGGTATATTTGTAGATGTATTGGGGGGGAGTGGGGTATATTTGTAGATGTATTGGGGGGGAGTGGGGTATATTTGTAGATGTATTGGGGGGGAGTGGGGTATATTTGTAGATGTATTGGGGGGGAGTGGGGTATATTTGTAGATGTATTGGGGGGGAGTGGGGTATATTTGTAGATGTATTGTGGGGGGAGTGGGGTATATTTGTAGATGTATTGGGGGGGGAGTGGGGTATATTAGTAGATGTATTGGGGGGGAGTGGGGTATATTTGTAGATGTATTGGGGGGGGGGGAGTGGGGTATATTTGTAGATGTATTGGGGGGGGGGAGTGGGGTATATTTGTAGATGTATTGGGGGGGGGAGTGGGGTATATTTGTAGATGTATTGGGGGGTATTTTGTAGATGTATTGGGGGGGTATATTTGTAGATGTATTGGGGGGGTATATTTGTAGATGTATGGGGGGGGGAGTGGGGTATATTTGTATATGTATTGGGGGGGTATATTTGTAGATGTATTGGGGGGGAGTGGGGTATATTTGTAGATGTATTGGGGGGGGGAGTGGGGTATATTTGTAGATGTATGGGGGGGGGAGTGGGGTATATTTGTAGATGTATTGGGGGGGAGTGGGGTATATTTGTAGATGTATAGGGGGGGTGAGTGGGTATATTTGTAGATGTGTTGGGGGGGTGAGTGGGTATATTTGTAGATGTGTTGGGGGGGGGGGGGTGGGGTATATTTGTAGATGTATTGGGGGGAGTGGGGTATATTAGTAGATGTATTGGGGGTGGGGGAGTGGGGTATATTTGTCGATGTATTGGGGGGGGAGTGGGGTATATTTGTCGATGTATTGGGGGGAGTGGGGTATATTTGTAGATGTATTGGGGGGGAGTGGGGTATATTTGTCGATGTATTGGGGGGGAGTGGGGTATATTTGTCGATGTATTGGGGGGGAGTGGGGTATATTTGTAGATGTATTGGGGGGGAGTGGGGTATATTTGTAGATGTATTGGGGGGAGTGGGGTATATTTGTAGATGTATTGGGGGGGAGTGGGGTATATTTGTAGATGTATTGGGGGGGGAGTGGGGTATATTTGTAGATGTATTGGGGGGGAGTGGGGTATATTTGTAGATGTATTGGGGGGGTATATTTGTAGATGTATTGGGGGGGGGGTATATTTGTAGATGTATTGGGGGGGGAGTGGGGTATATTTGTAGATGTATTGGGGGGGAGTAGGGTATATTTGTAGATGTATTGGGGGGGAGTGGGGTATATTTGTAGATGTATTGGGGGGGAGTGGGGTATATTTGTAGATGTATTGGGGGGGGAGTGGGGTATATTTGTAGATGTATTGGGGGGAGTGGGGTATATTTGTAGATGTATTGGGGGTGAGTGGGGTATATTTGTAGATGTATTGGGGGGAGTGGGGTATATTTGTAGATGTATTGGGGGTGAGTGGGGTATATTTGTAGATGTATTGGGGGTGAGTGGGGTATATTTGTAGATGTATTGGGGGGGGAGTGGGGTATATTTGTAGATGTATTGGGTGGGGGGAGTGGGGTATATTTGTAGATGTATTGGGGGGGTATATTTGTAGATGTATTGGGGGGGAGTGGGGTATATTTGTAGATGTATTGGGGGGGAGTGGGGTATATTTGTAGATGTATTGGGGGGGAGTGGGGTATATTTGTAGATGTATTGGGGGGGAGTGGGGTATATTTGTAGATGTATTGGGGGGGGAGTGGGGTATATTTGTAGATGTATTGGGGGGGGAGTGGGGTATATTTGTAGATGTATTGGGGGGAGTGGGGTATATTTGTAGATGTATTGGGGGGGAGTGGGGTATATTTGTAGATGTATTGGGGGGGAGTGGGGTATATTTGTAGATGTATTGGGTGGGGGGAGTGGGGTATATTTGTAGATGTATTGGGGGGGGTATATTTGTAGATGTATTGGGGGGGAGTGGGGTATATTTGTAGATGTATTGGGGGGGGGGTATATTTGTAGATGTATTGGGGGGGGAGTGGGGTATATTTGTAGATGTATTGGGGGGGAGTAGGGTATATTTGTAGATGTATTGGGGGGGGGAGTGGGGTATATTTGTAGATGTATTGGGGGGGAGTGGGGTATATTTGTAGATGTATGGGGGGGGAGTGGGGTATATTTGTAGATGTATTGGGGGGAGTGGGGTATATTTGTAGATGTATTGGGGGGGGGAGTGGGGTATATTTGTAGATGTATTTGGGGGGGAGTGGGGTATATTTGTAGATGTATTGGGGGGGAGTGGGGTATATTTGTAGATGTATTGGGGGGGAGTGGGGTATATTTGTAGATGTATTGGGGGGGGAGTGGGGTATATTTGTAGATGTATTGGGTGGGGGGAGTGGGGTATATTTGTAGATGTATTGGGGGGGTATATTTGTAGATGTATTGGGGGGGAGTGGGGTATATTTGTAGATGTATTGGGGGGGAGTGGGGTATATTTGTAGATGTATCGGGGGGGAGTGGGGTATATTTGTAGATTTATTGGGGGGGAGTGG
This sequence comes from Ascaphus truei, assembly GCF_040206685.1. NCBI lineage: Eukaryota > Metazoa > Chordata > Amphibia > Anura > Ascaphidae > Ascaphus > Ascaphus truei. The sequence continues at coordinate 20,882,684 of NC_134491.1, read as the reverse complement.
GGTATATTTGTAGATGTATTGGGGGGGAGTGGGGTATATTTGTAGATGTATTGGGGGGGGGAGTGGGGTATATTTGTAGATGTATTTGGGGGGGAGTGGGGTATATTTGTAGATGTATTGGGGGGGGAGTGGGGTATATTTGTAGATGTATTGGGGGGGAGTGGGGTATATTTGTAGATGTATTGGGGGGAGTGGGGTATATTTGTAGATGTATTGGGTGGGGGGAGTGGGGTATATTTGTAGATGTATTGGGGGGGTATATTTGTAGATGTATTGGGGGGGAGTGGGGTATATTTGTAGATGTATTGGGGGGGAGTGGGGTATATTTGTAGATGTATTGGGGGGGAGTGGGGTATATTTGTAGATGTATTGGGGGGGAGTGGGGTATATTTGTAGATGTATTGGGGGGGAGTGGGGTATATTTGTAGATGTATTGGGGGGGGAGTGGGGTATATTTGTAGATGTATTGGGGGGGGAGTGGGGTATATTTGTAGATGTATTGGGGGGGGGGGAGTGGGGTATATTTGTAGATGTATTGGGGGGGGGGAGTGGGGTATATTTGTAGATGTATTGGGGGGGGAGTGGGGTATATTTGTAGATGTATTGGGGGGGGTATATTTGTAGATGTATTGGGGGGGTATATTTGTAGATGTATTGGGGGGGTATATTTGTAGATGTATGGGGGGGGAGTGGGGTATATTTGTATATGTATTGGGGGGGTATATTTGTAGATGTATTGGGGGGGAGTGGGGTATATTTGTAGATGTATTGGGGGGGGGAGTGGGGTATATTTGTAGATGTATTGGGGGGGAGTGGGGTATATTTGTAGATGTATTGGGGGGGTGAGTGGGTATATTTGTAGATGTGTTGGGGGGGGTGGTGGGGTATATTTGTAGATGTGTTGGGGGGGGGGGGGAGTGGGGTATATTTGTAGATGTATTGGGGGGAGTGGGGTATATTAGTAGATGTATTGGGGGTGGGGGAGTGGGGTATATTTGTCGATGTATTGGGGGGGGAGTGGGGTATATTTGTCGATGTATTGGGGGGAGTGGGGTATATTTGTAGATGTATTGGGGGGGAGTGGGGTATATTTGTCGATGTATTGGGGGGGAGTGGGGTATATTTGTCGATGTATTGGGGGGGAGTGGGGTATATTTGTAGATGTATTGGGGGGGAGTGGGGTATATTTGTAGATGTATTGGGGGGAGTGGGGTATATTTGTAGATGTATTGGGGGGGAGTGGGGTATATTTGTAGATGTATTGGGGGGGGAGTGGGTATATTTGTAGATGTATTGGGGGGGAGTGGGGTATATTTGTAGATGTATTGGGGGGGTATATTTGTAGATGTATTGGGGGGGGGGTATATTTGTAGATGTATTGGGGGGGGAGTGGGGTATATTTGTAGATGTATTGGGGGGGAGTAGGGTATATTTGTAGATGTATTGGGGGGGGAGTGGGGTATATTTGTAGATGTATTGGGGGGGAGTGGGGTATATTTGTAGATGTATTGGGGGGGGAGTGGGGTATATTTGTAGATGTATTGGGGGGAGTGGGGTATATTTGTAGATGTATTGGGGGTGAGTGGGGTATATTTGTAGATGTATTGGGGGGAGTGGGGTATATTTGTAGATGTATTGGGGGTGAGTGGGGTATATTTGTAGATGTATTGGGGGTGAGTGGGGTATATTTGTAGATGTATTGGGGGGGGAGTGGGGTATATTTGTAGATGTATTGGGTGGGGGGAGTGGGGTATATTTGTAGATGTATTGGGGGGGTATATTTGTAGATGTATTGGGGGGGAGTGGGGTATATTTGTAGATGTATTGGGGGGGAGTGGGGTATATTTGTAGATGTATTGGGGGGGAGTGGGGTATATTTGTAGATGTATTGGGGGGGAGTGGGGTATATTTGTAGATGTATTGGGGGGGGAGTGGGGTATATTTGTAGATGTATTGGGGGGGAGTGGGGTATATTTGTAGATGTATTGGGGGGAGTGGGGTATATTTGTAGATGTATTGGGGGGGAGTGGGGTATATTTGTAGATGTATTGGGGGGGAGTGGGGTATATTTGTAGATGTATTGGGGGGAGTGGGGTATATTTGTAGATGTATTGGGTGGGGGGAGTGGGGTATATTTGTAGATGTATTGGGGGGGTATATTTGTAGATGTATTGGGGGGGGAGTGGGGTATATTTGTAGATGTATTGGGGGGGAGTAGGGTATATTTGTAGATGTATTGGGGGGGGAGTGGGGTATATTTGTAGATGTATTGGGGGGGAGTGGGGTATATTTGTAGATGTATGGGGGGGGAGTGGGGTATATTTGTGATGTTTGGGGGGGAGTGGGGTATATTTGTAGATGTATTGGGGGGGAGTGGGGTATATTTGTAGATGTATTGGGGGGGGAGTGGGGTATATTTGTAGATGTATTGGGGTGGGGGGAGTGGGGTATATTTGTAGATGTATTGGGGGGGGTATATTTGTAGATGTATTGGGGGGGAGTGGGGTATTTTGTAGATGTATTGGGGGGGAGTGGGGTATATTTGTAGATGTATTGGGGGGGAGTGGGGTATATTTGTAGATGTATTGGGGGGGGAGTGGGGTATATTTGTAGATGTATTGGGGGGGAGTGGGGTATTTGTTGTGTATGGGGGGGGAGTGGGGTATATTTGTAGATGTTTGGGGGGAGTGGGGTATATTTGTAGATGTATTGGGGGGGAGTGGGGTATATTTGTAGATGTATTGGGGGGGGGTGGGGTATATTTGTAGATGTATTGGGTGGGGGGTGTGGGGTATATTTGTAGATGTATTGGGGGGGAATATTTGTAGATGTATTGGGGGGGAGTGGGGTATATTTGTAGATGTATTGGGGGGGGGGGAGTGGGGTATATTTGTAGATGTATTGGGGGGGAGTGGGGTATATTTGTAGATGTATTGGGGGGGAGTGGGGTATATTTGTAGATGTATTGGGGGGGAGTGGGGTATATTTGTAGATGTATTGGGGGGGAGTGGGGTATATTTGTAGATGTATTGGGGGGGGAGTGGGGTATATTTGTAGATGTATTGGGGGGGGAGTGGGGTATATTTGTAGATGTATTGGGGGGGGGAGTGGGGTATATTTGTAGATGTATTGGGGGGGGAGTGTATTTATATGTATTGGGGGTTAAGTTAAAGTTACGCGCTAAAAAAATATTTCCGTGGTAGGTGCGCTATGGGTTAGGGACACACACACACACCTCCCTGCATCAGTAGCTATCTGATTAGTTACAGCTTGGCAAATGGTGAGACCGTCGCTGTAAAAATCAAATTCTACGGACTACAGCGATTCACGTTGCTCTGTCGCGCCTACTATAAGCGCATGCTACAGATTCAATGCATTTGTTTTGAAGCGCCGTTGCCGGCACTATAAGCGCAGCACGGAGGAACCAGGGGCCTCTCTGAGTCAAACACTCCCATTTTCAGCTCCGGGGACCCCTGGTTCTCGAGATATTTACTGGGTTTAAATCTACCACAGGGGAAACAAAATGGCTGCCAATAGGAAGCCGCGAAATCATCGGATCTGGTTTCCTATTTGATGACCATGTAAATCCCCTTTTAAAAAAAATCAGGACGTGATACCGGTAATTTCACCATTAAGTATCTCGGGAACGGGGGTCCCAGAGCTGAACAGCGCCGGAGGGCGCGCCGGTTTCAATCCTGTAAAAAAAAAAAAAAAATGGTTACGTAGGGTGGATTGCTACCTTTACATTGGAGAACGGGGTAACGCTGCTCTCTCCCTAACGTATCCGACGCGTTCCACCGACCTGCTCGCACTGGATCACCACTTGCAGTGATGTCATCGTGATGTATAGGACGTCCAGTGGCAGGCAAGGAGGCGGCGGCAGAAATGTGCATTTAAACAAGTCCCTGCTGTGCGAAATATACAAACTGCGTGTGCTGTCCACGCAGTAACTCCAAGCCGAACACGCAACAAAGTTGTGTCAGTCGCACAGCAAAACCGTGAAGGGCTTGTTGCTTTTGAGAAACGTGCTTAACCCCTTCTGCACCGGGGGGCGGCTGCAAAGTCTCGCTTTGCATACTGATCTATACACAGAGGATCAATATCTTGCAGGATCCTGGGATTTATTTCCAGTGATCAGATTCTCTTCTTTCTCTCCCCCCACCCCCAAAACCACAAGGAACAACTGGCGGAGCCTTCTACTCATTATGGCCTATATATCACCAACATAGTCCACGGCGCAGGGCAGATAGTGGGGGTGAGTTACTGAGCTCCGTTGGACAATATAACGCTATGTTAACCTGCGCTTGTTTTCCATGTCATTAGCTTTGTGAGTAACTCGGGAATCGCACCATACGTTCCCCACTTGGGAAACGACCCCGATTTATCGCAGCTTAGGTAATCTGGGCCGAAGGGATTTAACGGTCAGTGAGGAAGGGGAGGGGGAAAAACAGCACCAGATTCATCAGAAGAATAGTTCCCTGTGCTTCCAATGGGCTGTTGTTTCTTAGGCTTGCGGGTTCTGTCTGGGAGCCCTTGACCCATTGATACCCAGCGTGTCCCCAATGCAAACAGTGGGGTTATGTGGTAAAGTCTGACCGTGGTTAAATGGGGGTAAAAGAAAAAAGTGCTACTGAGCCCGACATTAAAACATTTCTGTATTTGTTAAATATCGGGGTGGGAAGTTATTTAGAACATGAGAGAAATATTTATACAATACTGAGGGTGAGAAGCTTCATGAAATAAATACATTTTGTCAAACTGAATGGAGAACGGTGTTTAAATAAGAAAGTAGTGGTACTGTATAATAGTACAGAAATAAGTAGGGGTCCTCTTACCGCTCCCCTATCGTCGCTCGGATGTAATAATGGAGATAAGAGGAAGCTAATCCAAGTCTAGCTAAATTTGCAACATGCACCCCGTGTGCAGGGGTGAGGGGGTACCCCTGTCGCTAGGACACTTTGCAGTTCTTCCCTCTCTGCCACCTTTTTAGGGATTTTCTTTTCCCACACGCAGAAGAGGGGTCCCGCCCGGGGATAGAATAATTTGGGATGGGTTTCCCCAGGAAGAAGCCTTCTGGCTCAGAGTCCGACGATGAGCAGGACGTGTCCTCTTCTTCTGCCCCCTCGCAGTGTCCAGTTAGCCTGGGGACGCCTATGTCACCGGCTGTGCCCCTGACTGGCCCTGGGGACCCCTCCTCACTGCTGGTGACAGGGGATGAGTCCTGCAGTGATGGGGATAAACCCATGGGGCTCCTTCCTCCAGGAGGCGCTGTGTGATCTTGGTGCCCGCAGTGCAGGTGTGAGCTGCTCCCGTTAGAGGGGGTCAGCGCTGTGGGTGGGGTCCCCATGACACCCCCATGTGGATGGTGGTCTTGAGATTCACACGGGGAACAGCACTGGGGGCAGTAGAGGTGCCCGTTGTCCACCCTGAACTCTGATCCCTGGAGAGATGCCCCACAGCGGGAGCAGCAGAAGCAGGCGGGCAGCGCGTGCCAGTACTGTCCCCGGTGGGTCACCAGATCCCCGTCAGGATCTGTAATACAGGAGAATATGTACATAACCAAATGACCCAATGAATTAACAAGTACCAGACGCTATGTGACACTTCTGTCACTGTCACACTGCGGGGGGAGGGACAGACTCCATAGCTCCTTTCTGTCTGTGTCACTGTCGCCCTCTGGTGGGACGGACAGAGTCCATGTCCCAGAAGTTCCTTCTGTCTGTGTCACTGTCACCCTGCGGTGGGACAGACTGTAGGACATAGATCTCTTCTGTCTGTGTCACTGTCACCCTGCGGTGGGACAGACTGTAGGACATAGATCCCTTCTGTCTGTGTCACTGTCACCCTGCGGTGGGACAGACTGTAGGACATAGATCCCTTCTGTCTGTGTCACTGTCACCCTGCGGTGGGAGAGACAGACTCCATGTCCCAGAAGTCTAGGGTGACCATATTTGTCACGGCAAAAACCGGGACAAATGTCACGTACATGCAGTCGGCGCTCGCCAGCGGGATACAAAGCAGAGACAGCACCAGAAAAAGTCGGCACAGAGGCCTTAAACCCGGGACATCTGGTCACCCTACATAAGTCCCTTCTGTCCGTCACCCCCCAGCGAAGGGACACACTGACCCCACCGCCCCCTGGTACTCACTGATGGGGTCCCCGCAGGCCTCGCAGTTCTCCGCATGCAGCCGCAGGAAGCAGTGGCTGCAGAATGGTCTCCCCCCCTTCATCACGTAGCGGCGCCCCCCCAGCACCTCCTCGCACTCCCAGCAGCGGAAATGTTCCACGTGCCAGCGGTGGCCCTCAGCCACGATGCAGCTCTCTGACAGAATCAGCTGCAGGGGGAAGAGAGGCAGGGGGACAGGGAATTAGGGAGCCTCGGGGACAGCGAGACACCCCCACACCACCCACACGGACCGCGTGTTGGTTAAATATTGGGGGCCACCTATAGGGATGCTGTAACTACCCCCCCGCCATGCGTTACTAGCTCGTCTGGCAGGAAAGGGGTTAACCCAGGGGTGGGCAACGCCACTCCTGAAGGGCCACCAACAGGTCAGGTTTGCAGGATATCCCTGCTTCAGCACGGGTGGCTCTAATCAGTGGCTCAGTCTTTGACTCAGTGGCTGATTAACTCCAGTCACCAAGGGCCATCAACAGGTCGGTTTTCTAGGATATCCCTGCTTCAGCACAGACGGCTCAACCACTCCCTGCTTCAGCACAGGTGGCTCAGTCGAAGACTGTGCTGAAGCAGGGATATCCTGTTAATCTGACCTGTTAGTGGCCCTGGAGGACTGGAGTTGCCCGCCCCTGTATTAAATCATCCCTGGAACGTTGGGGAATGTTTTCGCCCCCGGCGCTCTCCGCATTCTGACATTTGCCAGACGACATTTTCACTTCTGTTTTTCATTTTTTTGGAAGGGGTTTGGTCTCAGTTTCTCCCGCAGACGTCCTGATTATTTCTCTTTTTTTTTTAAGCAGAGATATCAAATATTAAAAGGGGCATCTCCCCCCCTCCTCCCTCCCTCTTCCTCCTCCCCCCCCCCCCCAATATTCCTCATTTCGAAAGGCCGCTCGAGGTAATGGCCCCTAATGCAGATTAACCAATCATAGTTCATTTATTTTATTATTATTTTTCTTAGTTGTTGTTTTATTTCATTTAATAAAAGCTCCCAAAGCCGGCAGTCGGGTGCTCACTCCACAACCGCTGCTGTTCACTCTCCCACTCGCTGCCCCACCAGGCAGCACAGAGCTGCGTTCCGTGGATACATCAAAGGGTCTTATTAGAAAGCGGAACTCAATCTTCTCAGATAGGGAAGGGCCACTAATGTCAGCTGGGACGGGATTAGCGGCCAGATTAATTTAGGAATAAAATGCAAAAGTTTTAAACAAAAAAAAGATCAGTGAGCAGGTGCCAGCAGACATCCTACAGCAGACCTTCACCAAGTGAAAAAATTAAGCAGGTAGCCCATTTAAAACGTTGGGTGGCAGTGACGGGGTTAATGTGCCGGCCCCGCTTAATGGCGCGCTCTCTTTCCCGCACCTGGTCGCAGGCCGCACAGCGCGCTCTGCTCAGCTCCGCGTGGTGCCGGCCGCAGTAAATCCGCCCGTCCTGGGCGAAGTAGATAAAGTGCTCCAGAGGGTGGCGGCAGGTGTCGCAGACAAAGCAGCTCAGGTGCCAGCGGAGCCCCTCCTCCTGCGCCCGCCCTGCGCCCACGGCAGTGTCGCCCGCTGCAATTCTCCCTCCGCACTGCGACGGGGGAAAAAAAAAAAAAAAAGCATTATCGCCCCATTGAAAGAAGCGGAAATCCGCCCAAAACAGGCTCTAAAAAAACATGCAATATTTGTATTTGCTGCGCACTGCACGGCGGAGGGTTTTTAATGTCTGGTTATACCCACTACCAGCTTCACGTTGCATAGACAGCCACCAGCCTCGCAATAGCTGCCTGTGAGTACAGTGTTGAGCGCCACTGATATAACTTCTTTTCCACTTCTATAGCCTGACTAGGGGTCAGGGTTATATCACCGGCTGCCAGCTCACTGTGGGATATAGCGCTACCTATTTGTTTTTTCTTTTGCCTGTGAGTAGGGTTACTGGCTCTGCACTTCTTTAACCCCGGCTGTGCTGAAAAGCTGTGTAATGCGGCAGGCATAAGCTTATAGGGGCCCCATGTTAAAATGGATGAGAAGTAAAGTGGGACACTGTGCTCATTTGCATGTTATTACCCAGAATCCCTGGCTGCAGTGGAAGCAGTGTATGCTAAGAGATAATGGGGAAGGGCAGGGTTGCAGACCTGTCTGACACATGTGCGCACACGCGGCACTTTTATTTGCTATAAAAGAAGAAAAAAAACGAATGTTTTAGTGCTTAATTAGTTTGGTTTTAATTCCCCTTTAGAAACTAAATCTTAATTTCCTTTTTTTTTTTTAAAGATCCCCACAACATATCCCCGGTAATAAAACAGACGCAGGTGTCTCCAGGAAAAAATAATAGAGAAAAGTAAAAAAAGGGGGTTGTTAAAAGACGAAACAAACAACAATACTGAAGCTGTACTTCCCGCTTTATAAAGAGACAACACAAGGAATTATAGCACAATAAATGCAACAGATAAGATCAGACAATAGGAAAGGAAATCCCTGCCCCGCAGAGCTTGCAATCTAAGTGGCAAAATGGGAAACTTACAGAGACGGCAGGTGAGGGAGTAAATGCAGAGACGGCAGGTGAGGGAGTAAGTGCAGAGACGGCAGGTGAGGGAGTAAGGGCAGAGACGGCAGGTGAGGGAGTAAGGGCAGAGACGGCAGGTAAGGGAGTAAGGGCAGAGACGGCAGGTGAGGGAGTAAGTGCGGGAGTAAGTGCAGAGACGGCAGGTGAGGGAGTAAGTGCAGAGACGGCAGGTGAGGGAGTGAGTGCAGAGACGGCAGGTGAGGGAGTGAGTGCAGAGACGGCAGGTGAGGGAGTGAGTGCAGAGACGGCAGGTGAGGGAGTGAGTGCAGAGACGGCAGGTGAGGGAGTGAGTGCAGAGACGGCAGGTGAGGGAGTGAGTGCAGAGACGGCAGGTGAGGGAGTGAGTGCAGAGACGGCAGGTGAGGGAGTGAGTGCAGAGACGGCAGGTGAGGGAGTGAGTGCAGAGACGGCAGGTGAGGGAGTGAGTGCAGAGACGGAAGGTGAGGGAGTGAGTGCAGAGACGGCAGGTGAGGGAGTGAGTGCAGAGACGGCAGGTGAGGGAGTGAGTGCAGAGACGGAAGGTGAGGGAGTGAGTGCAGAGACGGCAGGTGAGGGAGTGAGTGCAGAGACGGCAGGTGAGGGAGTGAGTGCAGAGACGGCAGGTGAGGGAGTGAGTGCAGAGACGGCAGGTGAGGGAGTGAGTGCAGAGACGGCAGGTGAGGGAGTGAGTGCAGAGACGGCAGGTGAGGGAGTGAGTGCAGAGACGGAAGGTGAGGGAGTGAGTGCAGAGACGGCAGGTGAGGGAGTGAGTGCAGAGACGGCAGGTGAGGGAGTGAGTGCAGAGACGGCAGGTGAGGGAGTGAGTGCAGAGACGGCAGGTGAGGGAGTGAGTGCAGAGACGGCAGGTGAGGGAGTGAGTGCAGAGACGGAAGGTGAGGGAGTGAGTGCAGAGACGGCAGGTGAGGGAGTGAGTGCAGAGACGGCAGGTGAGGGAGTGAGTGCAGAGACGGCAGGTGAGGGAGTGAGTGCAGAGACGGCAGGTGAGGGAGTAAGTGCAGAGACGGCAGGTGAGGGAGTAAGTGCAGAGACGGCAGGTGAGGGAGTAAGTGCAGTAGATCAGCAGTGCGCAAAGTGCCCCCCAGGGGGGGCGTGAGATTTTCTGGGCGGGAGGGGGGCTGTTAGAGGCCCCGCACTTCCAAGAAAGCATTTAAAATAAATGCCGTGGATCGCGTGAGGCCTCTGTAACTTTTACTTACCTTCCCTTCCAGCGATGCGTCTCCATGGCAACCCGGCGGCAAATGACAGGGAGGGGGGGCACGAGCCGGAGGGGAGTGGAGGCAGGGGGGGGGGCGCATGTCAGAAACTTTGCCCACCCCTGCAGTAGATGGCAGTGTTTGGCAGGAGTGACTGGGATAGTAACCATGAATCCAGGCTCTTGGCATGCTTCATTTAAGAGGTGGGGAGAGAAGGTGCACGGCGGCGTATAGTAAGTGTGAGGGAGTCCCACAGGTAAGGGGCAGTGAGGGAGAAGGGTTTAAGGCGAGAGAGCAGTAGAGGTGAAAGGGGTGGAAAGGAGACAGTTATGGGTAGAGCGCAGGAGACGATCAGGGCCATAGCGAGAGATCAAAGCTGATATGTAGGGAGGAGCAGATGAGTGCACAGCCTTGAAGGGAAGGAGGAGAACGTTGCAGCTGATCCGGAAACTTGATGGGAAGCCAGGAGAGGGATTTAGGAGGAGATGAGAAGAGACTGTTTTGGGAGAAACAAGTTCCCCGGCATTAATGCAGAAGACTTGAAAGCCATTTTGTTTTCCCTGGAGGGGACGCTGCAGGCGGACACAACACCAGGTATGTTTCACAGGAACCAGGGGGGTCTCTGGAGCTGAAATAATGAGGCTTACCTCCACAGACCCCCTGCTTCCTATCGAAGTAAAGCAATAAATCACAACGCTAGAAGCCGGCTTTTGTTCCTTAATAAATCCTGTGTTGGTTTTTTGCAGCAGCTTTGCAGGTGGGAGAGTCTGACTCGGGTCTGCAGCAGCGTGTTCAGTTATTACTCACCCTCACACAGCAGCTGTCGGGGGTCCCTGGGGTTGCTGGGATGATAACCCCTCGTCTCATGCAGTGCAGTCTCCTGTGTGCGCTAAACGTCTGCAGCTCCCTCCTCTCCTGCTCACCCAGAGCCGTGCAAAACCTCTCCTGCAAGAGAAGAGATGGATAAATCCATCAGGCTGGGAGGGAAGGGAAGTATCCGCTGGGTATAAAATGTGTTCATGTGTACAGCGCTTTCCAAACCTCACAGGTCTCTTCTTCACGTGCACTGAGCTTTCCAAACCTCACAGGTCTCTTCTTCACGTGTACTGAGCTTTCCAAGCCTCACAGGTCTCTTCTTCATGTGTAGAGAGCTTTCCAAACCTCACAGGTTGCTTCTACACATGTCCAGAGCTTTCCAACCCTCACAGGTCTCTTCTTCATGTTAGGGTGGCCTGTGAGGTTTGGAAATGTCTGTACACCTTACTTTGGCCATTAAAAAGGTATCAGAGCCTGTGACAGAGCTATAACCCACAGAACTAATAGGGCTATTATAACTTTGAACTGCCACAATTTAGCAATGGATATACATATGTGTGTGCATGTGTGCGTGTGTGCGTGTGTGCGTGTGTGCGTGTGTGTAAGAGTACCCAAGTGTGTGTGTACGAGTAAAAGTGCATTTTATGAGGAGCAGCAGTGATAGCAGTAGCAGCCTTTCATGCAGCCACCACTGGGGTGGACTCCTGTGAGCACAGGGAGACACACGGAGACACACACAGGGAAACACACAGGAAAACACACAGAGACACACACAGAGACACAGGGAGACACACACAGGGAGACACACGGAAACACACAGCGAGACACACAGCGAGACACACAGGCTGCTGTTATATGAAATCTTACATCACAATCCTGCGGCGGAAGCAGCTGGAGAAGAGTTCGGATGAGATTCAGCTCCTGTGCGTCACCACTGGACATGGCGACTGTCACAGCGCTGGGACGAGCCTGGAGAGAACAGGACAGGCTCTGAGCCAGGAGAACCCTGTCACTGGGCAGAAAGCGGGGCACAGTTATGTGAAAAATGGGGACACGCTCCCTCCATCCTTAACCCATTCAGTGCTGAAAGGGTCAGCCGCACACTGAAGGGTAACAGGTATAAACAACCCATTGTGTGGTGTTAGTTCTTATTTTGAGTTTCAGAATAATGGAAAGTTGGAGCAGATCAGCAATATCTCCCCCACTCAGTGTGTAATACTCCGCACTCACTGCCATCGCTGCACACACCCGCTTACACTGCGGCTAAACGCCTTTCAGAAGTTAGGAAAACTAGTGCAAGAGAGCACCGGATTTACCAAAAACTAGATCCGAATGAAAGGAAGAGACATTTACTGCTATTTACTGTACCTGTTTTGCAGTGGATAGACATAGTAACGAGTAACATAGGAGGAATAGATCAGTTTGAAAAAAGACACCTGTCCATCAAGTTCAAACTTTGATCAATTAGAACTGAACCAGCTGAAAGTACCCAGCATTGTTCGGGGAATTCTAAGAAACCAACCTCATCCCTCCCCCCTTTATCTCTCTCCCCCCTCCATCTCCCTCCTCCCCCCTTTATCTCACTCCCTCCTCCCCCCTTTATCTCTCTCCCCCCTCCCCCCTTTATCTCTCTCCCCCCTCCCCCCTTTATCTCTCTCCCCCCTCCCCCCTTTATCTCTCTCCCCCCTCCATCTCTCTCCCCCCTCCCCCCTTTATCTCTCTCCCCCCTCCCCCCTTTATCTCTCTCCCCCCTCCCCCCTTTATCTCTCTCCCCCTCCCCCCTTTATCTCTCTCCCCCCTCCCCCCTTTATCTCTCTCCCCCCTCCATCTCTCTCCCCCCTCCCCCCTTTATCTCACTCCCTCCTCCCCCCTTTATCTCTCTCCCCCCTCCCCCTTTATCTCTCTCCCCCCTCCCCCCTTTATCTCTCTCCCCCCTCCCCCCTTATCTCTCTCCCCCATCTACTTTCCTTTAATACCTTCTGATGTCTCTAATTCTTTCCGCCTGTCTCTCCTTCTCCAGCGTTCTTACTTTCTCCTCCGGTGCCAACGGACTTCCTCTCTTTCTCTGTTAACTTTATAGCTATCTGACCCTCCTTATCTGCCACCAGGCTATGTGCATTATGATGTCACGTGCCAGATACATAGCCTACCAGGTATAAACACCCAGTGGCTGACGTGCTGAGAGAAATTGTAATAACTCAGAATTAAAAATAGAATGTATCCAATTTCCTAAAACAGACACAAACCTGCTCCTTAATCTCAGGAACCATCATACAAAATGTGGTTACGATAGCGTAAGAGGTGTCCAAATGCCTAGCGCACAGACAGACACCTTTCCAACATATATAGTAGATGAGATACTCCTATTTACATTGATCCACAGTACACCAAACTTTCAATTATGTCTACAAGGGGAACAATCCTATCCTGACCTCCGTGAGATCCCAGCAGGTTTCAGTAACCTCACTGGGACGCCTGTGTATCTCTCCCTTTACCACCTCCTCTGGGAGGCTGTGCCATGCATCCAGTGACTGGGGGGAGGTCTGCAAGTCTTCCCTTCTTCCTCACCTCCAGGTCAGGATATTCCTCCAGGGCGCAGCCGGAGTCACTGTCAGAAGACGATAGTGTGGGGGGGCCAGATGTCGCCCCCCGGCCCGGGGCAGCACTTTCAGGTGCCATGCGAGGGGGTTCGGAGGGGCATCAACCTGAGATGGGCAGCTGCAAAGAGAGAGGGGGAGGGGAGAATCCCTGCAGTGAACAGACGGGCCTGTGTTCTCTGATGTTATAGAGTACATCGCTTAGGGGTGGAGGTGTTCATGTATAAAAACCGGACACCCACAGAGAAAGAAATAAACTAAACAACTGGGGGAGCCAGAAGACCCTCTCCTACCCCCCAGAGGCAGGAGTGTGTGCATATATATATATATATATAGATATATATATATATATATATATATATATATATATATATATATATATATATATATCTATATCTATCTATATATATATATATATATATATATAGATAGATATATATATAGATATATATATATCTATATATATATATATAGATATATATATGTGTATATGTGTATGTGTGTGTATATATATGTGTATATAATATATATATATGTATATATATATCAAATGAAAATATTACTGTATGCTCATTTGCATGTCTTAGACAGGTCTGCAACCCCGCCTTTCACCATTATCACCCAGCACACAGCACTTCCACTGCAGCAAAGGATTCTGGGAAATGACATGCAAATGACCACACAGTGCCACCTTTTGCTTCAAAACCATTTTTAACATGGTTCCCTATAGGCTTAAGCTTGCTGCATGGTCACAGCTTTTGAGCACAGCCAGGGTTAAGATGCATAGCCAGTAAACCCACCCACCCACCGACAGCCGTTTTGACCTTGATGGGTCTCATCAGTGTGGGGTTGATTATACCGGCTATGCAAAAATGAAGCAATGTGGATGGGGTTTACCATACTTAGTTAAGTTATGGTGGGTAAAAAAAGGTTTAAAAAAACCCTCCACTGCAAAGCATTTAGCAAATGGAAATATTACTGTATGCTCATTTGCACGTCTTAGACAGGTCTGCAACCCCGCCTGTCACCATTATCACCTAGCACACAGCACTTCCACTGCAGCAAGGGATTCTGGGAAATCATGTCATTTCCCAGAATCCCTTGCTGCAGTGGAAGGGCTGTGTGATAATGGTGAAAGGCGGGGTTGCAGACCTGTCTAAGACATGCAAATGAGCATACAGTAATATTTCCATTTGCTAAATGCTTTGCAGTGGAGGGTTTTTGTCATTTGTGTTACCCACCATAACTTAACTACACACACACACACACACACACACACACACACACACACACACACACACACACACACACACACACACACACACACACACACACACACGTTTGTGAACCCCAATGATAATTACTATGGAATTTCTGTTTTTCTATGATAACCTTCTTGAATCAAAACCAGTCTTGTTTTAAATATCCAAAATGGTTTATTTTAACCAATTCCTTGTTTTGCAACAAATTGATGTATGAATTGTGACAAACAATGTGTAATTAGGAGTCAGGGCATGTGCAAAAGTAAGTGAAACCCTGGTTGTGACGATCGAGCCCCTAAATAGTGTTGGGACTGAAGGGGTTAATGTGTAAACTGTGGTTAATAACTTGCATTCCCCTTGACCATCTGTATTTATCCCAGATTGCAGCTGAATTTCCCAGCTGCAATGCGTTTTAAACGGTGTGTCCCCTAAATCATCTTGGGAGGGAAAGGGTTAACTGTATGGTGTGTATAATCCTGTGTTCCCTGTCCTAAAACACGATTCTTTCACTGGAAAATGTATTTTAGAACTTGTCAATGTTTTTGCTATAAGTTATAATATAGAGCAGAGCTCACCGAATGGAGCTTTGATGGGTTAAGTGTATGCAAGGGGAGAACACTTAAAGTCCTTTTGTCATGTCCTACACTTCCCGACCCCTGTGGATAAGTAACACCAGAGGTGAAACAATATGCTGATCAAAGGGACTATGACTCACCCCATTGGATATGCAGACGGGTCTCACAACTAGGTGATAACCATTTCGCTTGTCAAAGGTCATTTCAGCCAGACTTTCGGACTACAGAGAATTTGCCTCTGTTTTCTAAGTGGGGGCTAGTTCAATGCCCCCTGTGCATGTCTGGAGCTGTCAGAGGAGGGTTAAATCAGCTCTCCCACGTGACTTGGCAATGTCTGATAGGTGCAAGATAATTCATTGCCAATCCGATGAAGCTCATGTTAAAAACCAGGTCCCTTAGCTTTAAAAGGTGCCTGCAGCATCATCCCTGTGTCACGGATGACACGCAAATTCGTGAAGCGTTCCATATTTTTCTCTCCAAAAATTACAGAACAAGGCGCTGCGGATTGCGTCCAACGCTCCACTTCCTACAAGAACAGCAGACCTTCATAGGGAACTGGGTATCGAGATGTTAGATGAACATCTAAAGAAGCTCAACAAGAAATTCTACAAGGAACTGGACCAGAACTCAAACCCGCTGATCAAGAAGCTTGCTGCGATCTCTGCAAACCCATTTGACCGCTACCCACGACCCATCACAGCGCTGAACCTGTGAAACCAACTCAACTGTGGCAAGTAACACAGATCAAGAAGCTTCCTAAAGAGTGCGACAATACACTCAACAAGAGAACTTGGAGTAATGAGGCTCAAGCCTCGGTATCCAATATCACCACTGACAGATTTAATCTGTCAGTCAGAACAGAACGGTCATCCCTGTGTCACCTATCACAGCGCTGACCCTGTGAAACCAACTCAACTGTGGCAAGTAACACAGATCAAGAAGCTTTCTAAAGTGTGCGACAATATACTCAACAAGAGAACTTGGAGTAATGAGGCTCAAGCCTTGGTATCCAATATCACCACTGACAGACTTAATCTGTCAGTCAGAACAGAACAGGCAGTCAATCCCTGTGTTGTTGTTGTTGAATCCTGTGAAGATCTAATCCTGAGGAACGAACTGCGGTGTGACCTGGTATTTAGTTCCTGTGATTGCTGTTCATGATGTCCTGAATTCAAGGGTGAACTGCTATCCCTGCGTCGGGATATTTCGCCCTATACCATCTTGTAAGTGTTTTTATCCCATGTTATTCGTCTTGCTGTGTGTGTTATTCTGAAAAGAAATAAACGTATCGCTGTCTTGCACCAATCAATTCCCAGTGATTTTGTGTTGATAAGTTCTGTTCCACCGTGACACTGGTTTTATCAGCTAAATTAAAGGTGATAATTAGAATCACGTGTTCAAATAATTAGGTAGATCTTCAGGTGTGAGTTTTGGAGGCCCCACCCTATATAAAGATCAGAAACTTTGTGAGTTTGGTCTTCATCAAACAGGTGTGTGAAAACGCGTCATGCCATGAGATCAAAAGAAAATCGCAGAGGACCACAGTTATTGATGCTCATCAGTCTGGAAAGGGATACAAAACCATTTCTAAGGATTTGGGGCTCCATCAGTCCACTGTCAGACACTGTCTACAAACGGAGAACGTTCAAGACCACAGTCACTCTACTCTCAATCGGTCATCCTACCAAAATCTCTCCAAGAAAAAACCGGCAAACCATCCAGGAAGTCACAAAGAGCCCCAGAGTAACATCCAAGGATCTGCAGGCCCCTCTCGCCTTGGCTAATGTGAGTGTTCATGACTCAACTATCAGAAAAACACTGAACAAGAATGGTGTTCATGGACGGATAGCCAGGAGGAACCCACTGCTCTCTAAAAAGAACATTGCTGCCCGTCTGAAGTTCGCCAAAGAGCACATAGATAATCCACAAGATTTCTGGAACAATGTTCTCTGGACAGATGAGTCAAAGATAGAACGTTTTGGCCTCGATGAGAAACGTTATGTTTGATATAAACCAAACACTGCGTTCGAATTGAAGAACCTCATCCCAACCGTCAAGCATGGTGGTGGGATTGTCAGGTCATCTGTCCGTGAGATGAAACTGAACGGAAAGTTGCTCATGCAGCACGACAATGATCCTAAACATGCAATCAGATCTACAAAAGAAAAGCTGCAGAAGAAGAAATTCTGCTTTTTAGAATGGCCTAGTCAAAGTCCGGACGTAAATCCCATCGAATTGTTGTGGCAGGACCTGAAGCGAGCTGTCCATGCAAGGAAGCCCTCAAATGTCACTGAGCTGAAGCAGTAAGAAGGAATGGGCCAAAATTCCTCAGACCCGATGTGAGAGACTGACCGGCAGTTACAGGACACGCGCAGTAGAAGTCATTGCTGCTCAAGGGGGCGCCATCAGGTACTGAATCTAAGGCCGAGTCCATAGAAGGACAGGCCGTGCTGAGCTGTGCGGACGCTCCGCGCTGAGCCCCTGCATCCTCAATGAGGATGCCTTGAGAGGGGGCTCACGCGAGCGTCCGCAGGCGTGCTGACGAGTTGGAGTTTTCAGCCGAGCGCCAAGCTGTTTTTCAGCGCGCTGTCGGCTGAAAACCTCCAATCACAGCACAGCAGTGTCAACGTCACGGCGCCGTGACGTTGGCGCCGTGACGTCAGTGCGTCGCGGGCGATTGGCCCAGCGACATCACTGCCCCGCCTCCCTCAGTCTCCCCCCGCCTCCGATCGCGCCCGCTGGCTCGCCTGCATGGGCATGAAATCGCGCAGATTTCAGCAGGCGAGCCTCAGCGTCAGCGCGGCTCCGAACACACCCATCTATGGCCCGGGCCTTAGGCTGAGTCTCCGCTAATGCTGAGCGGGAGGCGCTTGCCGCGGTTACTTACATATATAGATATATGTCAGTCCCCGCTCACGCGGTGTGTGCTCTCGCTCGCGGGCACACACGATCACCCGCGCTCGGCGCTTATGTAAAACAGAAAAACTGACTTTCTAGCGTGCTCAACTACCCGCAATGCCCCCCCCCCCCCCGTACGCACGTAAATGCCAGGACACCCGGCGATCATTCTTGGAGCGCTCTCAGCGCCAGCGGGGACTCAGCCTAAAGGGTCACATACTTTCTCACACATGGATATTGAATGTTGAATCATTTGGGGATAAATAAACGTTACAAAAGTATCATGTTCTTGTGTCATTTGTTATCTGTGTCTCAGGTTATCTATTACTAGGACTTAGATTAAGATCTAATAACATTTTAGGTTTGAAATGTGTAACAATCCTAATGGGTTCACAACTAATGGGTTCACAAACTTTTTCTCGCCACTGTATACACACACACACACACACACACACACACACACACACACGTTTGTAAGTATAATTTGCTAAGATCTCATTAAACATATCACTGCCTTTAGTTCTCTTTGGTCCTAAATGATACCTTCCCATTAGTGATTCAGCTCCTATTCTGTGTCACTCACAAGTTTCCAAAGCGACCTCCCCACCTCGCCCTCTCTCCCTCCCCACCTCGCCCTCTCTCCCTCCCCACCTCGCCCTCTCTCCTCTGCACCTCACCCTCTCTCCCTTCACACCTCTCCCACTGTCCCTGGCTGTTGTCACTTAGACTGATCCCTTTGGTCGGAGCACACACTCCCTCCCTGACTCAGGATGTCTCACAGATCCCATGCTGCTCTCTTTGATACCAGAGACTGGCTCTGTGCTGCTCTGCTCTGTGCTGCTCTGCTTTATGATGCTCTGTGCTGCTCTGCACTGTTCTGCCTTGTGCTGCTCTGTGGTGCTCTGCTCTGTCCTGTGCTGCTCTGCTTTGTGGTGCTCTGTGCTGCTCTGCACTGTTCTGCCTTGTGCTGCTCTGTCCTGTGCTGCTCTGCTTTGTGGTGCTCTGTGCTGCTCTGCACTGTTCTGCCTTGTGCTGCTCTGTCCTGTGCTGCTCTGCTTTGTACTGCTCTGTGGTGCTCTGCTCTGTCCTGTGCTGCTCTGCTTTGTACTGCTCTGCTCTGTGCTGCTCTGCTTTCTAGGCATATTCTGTCACTGTTGCCCTGTATCAGAGCTGTGTGATACACTCAGGGACAGAACTTTAGGCGATATACCTCATTCATGTATATATATATATATATATATACACTTTAATGATAGAATTCTGATGAATCATTGTGTATAGGAAATATTTTATTATTTACAACAAATAAAGCTTAACAAGATGAATGAACACTTATGAGCAGGACTGCATTCACACGATAAAAAAAGTTAGGCAACACCTAGCATCATTAGGAACATACAATCAAATGGAACAGTCAGACCACTTTCTTGAAATAGAAAAATGATGATTGATGATACATAGAGATAAATATAGATAAAAAGATAAATATAGACAGACAGATACATAGATAGGATAGATAGATTTAGATAAACAGAAAAAAATATATATATACAGATAGATAAAGATATACAGATAGCTCTCTCTCTCTCTATATATATAGCAAATGGAAATATTATTACTGTGTGCTCATTTGCATGTCTTAGACAGGTCTGCAACCCTGCCTTTCACCATTATCGCCCAGCACACAGCGCTTCCACTGCAGCAAGGAATTCTGGGAAATGTCATGCAAATGGGCACACAGTGCCGCCTTTTGCTTCAAATCCATTTTGACATGAACCCCTGTACGCTTATGCTTGCTGCATTGCACAGCTTTTCAGCACAGCCTGGGTTAGGCTGCGCTTATAGTGCCGGCGACGGCGACAAAACAAATGTATTGCCGCCGTCACTTGCACTTATAGTAGAAGCGACGCTACGGAGCGTCAGCGTGACGTCACCATACGGCACTATAAGCGCAGCCTTATAAGATGCACAGGCAGCAAACACAGCCACAGACAGCTGTTCCGACCTTTCGGGTCTCCTCGTTGTGGGGTTGGTTATACTGGCTTTGCAATTTGAAGCCTGGATAGGTATCCACCACACATTGGTTAAGTTATGGCGGGTAAAAAAACGACAAAATCCCCTCCACTATAAAGCAGATATACATATGAGATATTTTTGTGCAGTGGGTATTATCATAACACTCTGCCTGTTCCCTGGATACCGCAGCTGGGGGAGCTTCTCACTGCAGCGCATAGCTGTTAATTATTAAGCCAGAGAACAGCAAACTCAGAGGCCCCTTCTGAGACACCGCACCAAGATTGTCAGCTCTGTGGGCCAGGCACTCACCTCGGTGAGGGTTATACACATGGCCTTTCCTATCCCCATCTCATGCTGAGCATGGAAACCTGTCTTGCTTGTTAACACAAGGTGACTGCAGCTCTTTCCTTCTCCCTCTCTGAGTAATGTGTGCACTTGCTACAAAGTTACTACAGTAAGGTTGTTACTCAGTATTTGCCAGAGTCTGCTGTTACCCCCACTTCAGTATACACAGACCGGGAGTACCAGTACTGTGTATTCCCAAACCTGGTCTTCCACATTCAGTTTAAAAGAAACGAAAAGTAGCAAAACACAGGAGGGGAGCAGCATTTGCTCCATTGCTTAACTACTTCACTGCCAGGCTGGGGGGGCAGACACAGTATCGCTACTTTATTTAGGGCACTTCCCCTAAGTACACCCAACCCCTCCTAGCATTGTAAGTATGCTAGAATGAATGGGCTGTATTTGCCTCCACCACCCCAGCAGGAAGACGTATCCATGCATCTACTACTCTTTCAGTAAAAAAAAGCACTTCCTGAGTCTGTCACCTGCCCAGGCTCAGCATGTCACCTCCACCTTCTGTCACCTGCCCAGGCTCAGCATGTCACCTCCACCTTCTGTCACCTGCCCAGGCTCAGCATGTCACCTCCACCTTCTGTCACCTGCCCAGGCTCAGCATGTCACCTCCACCTTCTGGCACCTGCCCAGGCTCAGCATGTCACCTCCACCTTCTGGCACCTGCCCAGGCTCAGCATGTCACCTCCACCTTCTGTCACCTGCCCAGGCTCAGCATGTCACCTCCACCTTCTGTCACCTGCCCAGGCTCAGCAT
>NC_134491.1:20721494-20853994 GCF_040206685.1 Ascaphus truei | reverse complement strand
CGTCTGTGTGGCCAGCACAACTAATGTATAGAGTGGTTTCCAACCTTTTTTTTGGATGAGGAACCCTATGTGAAATCTGAGGAACCGCCAACCATCTCTAATAGCAACTCCGTGATCAGATACATTGTAAATTCTTCTGTATTTGGTACAATGATCAACTGACCAGAAAATTTGCAGAGAACCCTTTAGGGGGATGCTCGGGGGACCCAATGGTTCCTAGGAACCCTGGTTGAAAAACACTGGTATAGAGAATAAAGGCACAGCAATCCTCCCGCACAAGTGGATCACTACTTAGAAGCGTCTTATGTCCAATTCAAAGTAGATTTATTGTAGAGAAACAGAAAAAACAGCAACAGCGTTTCAGGTCCTGCATGGACCTTTCTTCTGGGGAAGTGACCCCTTGTGCTTGGGGTGGCTGTCCCTTGTTTTTGTATTCCGTTTAACAACTGCAAATAAAAAAATAAGCCGTTAAAATTCTAAGAATGTAAGATTAAAGCACAACTTCCCGTATTCAAGCAGCAATTAAATATATATATATATTGTTTTTAATATATGCAGCCTTTAATTACATTTATTGAAAACTAATCACCTAAGCTGCCGATTGATTGGTTCTCCTGTGATCGATCAGCAAAGATCCTGCGTCCCAGGGTTCACTAAATGGCTGCCTTTCAGTTTCAATCAATCCTTCAGTCAGTGTAACTCCGCAGCTACAATGTATCCTTATATTATGAAGGTAACATTATCTATTGTTCCAGCTTGCAGCTGAAACTGCTGGGAACATTGGCAACAAATGATCACAAACAGGAAAGTGTTACAAAGACCGTGAACTGATGGGGAAGTGGGCTAACGCCTGCTATAGAAATCAAAGGATTCGCTGTATATTAAAACTCATTAAAAACAGCATTAAGAGTTGAAAAAACAAACAAACTAATTACATAACTGATTTATTTAAAAAAAACATGTAGGATATTGCATGGATTGCTCCTTTAGGTCCCTTTCAATATGTACATTTTTCAGGATGTGGGAAGGCTGAATTTCTTTTACCGTTGCTAAATGCCTGTGAAGCATGCAATACCATTGATTTATTTATAAATATTTGTTGGTTTTTTTGCCAGTTCTGCATCAAGTGTGTGAAACTTGTTAATCACCTTTCTTCCATTTGATGCAGGTCGTTAGCCAGGGAGGTTTATGCCCCTAATTATTACCTCACTGATCTTAAATAAAGCCCAGAGAGCCAGACTTTTGATAGCTTAATTTAATCCAATAATATGCGCATTGTGTGATCCCTTTCCAGATCCCCAGCGTATGCACGAGACACTAACTCAGGGGGGCTCAACTCCAGTGCTCAAGCCCCCCAAACAGGTCAGGTTTTCAGGTTATCCCTGCTTCAGCACAGGTGGCTCAATCAGAGTCTCATCCTCAGATTGAGCCACCTTTGCTGAAGCTGGGATATACTGAACACCAACCTGTTTGGAGGGGGGGGAAGGGGGCTTAGGACTGGCGTTGAGCACCCCCTGCACTAACTCATCAGAGTTAAACTCCACTTGTATACGTCGATGCGTGCTCAGTATGTGCCTGACGCACCCTCCTTCCTCCTGCAGGGATGACCTGATGTGCTGACATCATGGGAAGCTGCTGCAGCTGCCGAGATGGACTCCCGGATCACCACTCCACCAAATTCAAGGTAAAGGGCCCCAAAACCTGACCCGCAGCACCCGCCGCTAAGCCGCGTCTGTATAAATGCCAGGAACACGTTGAATCAACTTGCAACAGTTCATGGTTGACGTTAGAAAAGGTTTAAACTTTTTTTGCTCCATGAAGATATGTTATAGGGCAGGAGTGGCCAACTCCAGTCGTCAAGGGCCACCAACTGCACAGGCGGCTCAATCAGTTCCTGCTTCAGCATCGGTGACTCAATCAGTCTCTGCTTCAGCACAGGTGGCTCAATCGGTCTCTGCTTCAGCACAGGTGGCTCAATCAGTCCCAGCTTCAGCACAGGTGGCTCAATCAGTGGCTCAGTCTTTGACTGAGCCACTGATTGAGCCACCTGTGCTGAATCAGGGATATCCTGAAAAACAGACCTTTTTGGTGGCCCTTGAAGCCATCAGTTGGCCCTGATTTTAATTTATCAAAAAAAGCAGTTTGTAAAGTTGCATGCGCATTTGTAAGAGTCGCAGCAGTCTCTGATTGAGCCATCTGTGCTGAAGCAGGGATAGCCTGAAAACCTGACCTGTTGGAGGCTATTGAAGACTGGAGTTAAGCACCCCTGAACTACACAAACCGAATTCAAACCAGACTGTCAGAGCAGAGCATCATGCCTCTGGAGACAGTAAGTGTCTGGGCGAGGATCGCCGTTAGATACCAGCATGTAGTATGATGTGCATTAGGTTATCTTGGATCGGGCCTATAATGAAGGTGTAGGTTGTCATGCTCACTTGGCGATTTCGCGGCCCGACGTGAGATTTAGCGCGGTCGCTTTTTACAGGTCACCAACGTGGATGATGAAGGGACGGAGCTGAGCAAGGGGGTCATGGAACTGACGCAGACCGAGCTGGTCCTACACACCCGGAAGCGCGACGCAGTAAGATGGCCGTACCTCTGCCTGCGCCGCTACGGCTACGACTCCAACCTCTTCTCCTTCGAGAGCGGACGCCGGTGCCAGACAGGGCAGGGTACGACTTCTCCCCTCCCCCTTCCCCCTGAAAACTCTGTACTATTTACTGTGTGTGCCCTGCAAGGCGCTGTTAGCTGGAGCTCTTACACTGGCCCCAACCTGGCGAGGATGTCAGGATGAAAACATTGAACGGTTCATATATTTCATGGTAAAATCAGCGTCTCAAAAATGGGGAACGGCGTATTAAACCGGTGAAACGCCGTGCACTACATCCTTTTTATTTCATTTTTTTTAGTTCTAGGATTGAAGCACGGGGGTCTCCAGAGCGGCACTATGTTTATTTCAGCTCTGCGGACCCCCTGCTTCCCGAGATACCTCCGTAGGTGGCGCCGGTATCTCTGTGGAGTTTAAATGTCCCGGTCACGCGGGGCCAATAGGAAGCCGCACGGGATGACGTCACGGCTTCCTATTGGCCCGCGTGACGTGGGGCATTTAAGCCGCCATTATGTTAGGCATACAAGTTCCCTGCCTGCAGGAGATACAAGCATCCCCCTACGGAGGTAAGTAGCTCAGGAAGCAGGGGATCCCCTCTGCTGAAATTAACAGGGTTCTGCTCCGGAGACCCCGTCTTCAATCCTAGAACTAATAGTTATTTTATTCCCTGAGAGAGAAGTTGCCTACTGAGGCCTCTGTCGTGGGCTTTACATTCGGCGACACCCTTTTCCCAGCGTGATCACGGTTGGCAGCATCTATACTTTACAACATGTAGATATCTGGAAGGGTTTCACGTTCTGCAAGGCCGCAGTGCATTTAGATTGATTGAAACAGCAGAAATGTGCCCTTAAAACGCCAGATAAAGAGGACGTGGTTGGGAAGGAGACAGGGTGGTGCTGTCCCCGAAGAAGCAGGAGCCACGCTTCAGGCTTTTATTCAATACGCTGTGACTCCCGCTTCCCGCTGCTAGGGAAGAGATCAGCTCTATTCGAATAAACGGGACTGAAATCTCCCCCAGCACAAGGAAGACGGCTAAACATGTTGCATAAAGACCCCAGGGTCACAAAGATGGAATGATCAACACATTTCATTTAGATCTCACTTTGTTGAGCTACACTTGCATATTTGTTGACATTATAGTTAAATAAAAGAGTGTGAGCTTCCTGTTAAAACAGCAAAATGTGACAAATCCTAGATGTTTTTTTAAATAAATCAATTCGGTAGTATTATAATACTGTACATTTTTTTTTAACTCCTAATGCTATTTTTAATGAATTTTTATGAATGTACTGCTCATTATTTGGTTGCTACAGCAACCATTTAGAGAGTCATATCCACGTCCTCTTCTGAAGCAGGCTCTCACACCTTTTTGAGCTATGCCCTTTGGCAGCAAAGTATCACAAACAGATCTGTTGCCATGTTCCCCGCAGCAGACTGTTAATCTTAAAGCTGTAACAATAATGTGTTACACTTAGTAATATAATGTTACATATCAGCTGCAGCATTTCACAGACTGCAGCACGAAGTCAGATGGCGGCCATTTCGTTAGGCACACAATCAGGATTTTGACAGATTTATAACAGGAGCACCAAACGATTTGCCAGCTTGGGTAAGAATGTAGACTGATACATTGTCACGCGCTTTACATACACGAAGAAGAAGAAAGGGGGGCTGTAGTATCGCTGCTGTAATTGGGCCATTCCTTCCCCCAGGAATCTTTGCATTTAAATGCCACCAGGCCGAAGATATCTTCAACCTTCTGCAAGAGCTGATGCAGCGGAACAGCATAAACGTCGTGGAGGAACCCGTCCTCCTCACCAGGGCCGGTCACCCCGGAGAAATGGATCTGCCCCGGACCCCGCAGACACCCAGAGGTGAGGTGGTGGGGGTGAGGGGGCAGATGTTTAGAAGAGGTCTAGGATGTTTGGCCGCGACCAAAGCGCCACAGCTGCAACTCGCCGCCAGGCAGGTCGCCACTTGACACGTCACTGAGAAGCCATCTGTAAATGTCAATGTCCCGCCCGGCCACCATCGCTATAGTCCTGTGCGCCCTCGCCAATGTCACGAGCGGCCGCCGCTCCCCAGTCCCGCGCTCGGCCGCTCCGACGCAACATCTCCGAATGTCCCGAAAGATATTGCGGCGGGCACGCGGGACTCTTCTTTAAAAATGGTGGCTGCGCGGGACTTTGAGATTTGAAGATGGCGTCGGGCGCAGCGAAATGTGAAGCGGCGATCTGCCCGGATGTTCAGTTGTAGTGGTGGCGGGCCGCTGCGGCCAAATGTCCCAAATCCAGTTTAGAAGTTTCTACTGTGCCACTGATTGAGCCACCTGTGCTGAAGCAGGGATAGCCTTAAAACCTCAGCTTTTGGTGGCTCTTGAGGACGGGAGTTGGACACCCCTGCTCTGCATCTACAAACGTACACCCCTGCAGTTTGAATACTGTTACTCTGACATCCTCTCCTTCCCATACACCTGCGGCTCTGCTCTCTGTACATTAAACACCTTCCTGGGAGTCGCTGCTCTTCCTGCATGGTCGCCGGCAGCTCCGTACCCTCCACTGCTGCTCTACAATGAAGGTGGCGATCAGGGACACTGAGCCTCTGCGTTTGATTCAGCAGCTCGTATGTGTATTGGTTATTATCTGTCTTTTTCATTGTTACTTTCTCCCTGCAGCTCTCGCGTACACAGGATTTCCTAACGGGTTTCACAACTTTCCCCGCGATGGCCCCTCTTATCCCTCGGCTCGTCACCCCTCACTGGGAAGCCTGAGACACCCTTCTGTCGGGGAGCAGTCAACGCACGGACTAATCACCCCCGAGGATCAGGTACCACCGAGCGCGGCGTCCCCGTTACACATTCTCTTAACTCGGAAATAAGATAATGAAGACCCTAATTAAAGATGGAAGGAAACACATAAGAATACAGATTACACATTAATAATGCGGCTGTTCAGCAGTGCCGCCGGGAGACCCTCCGAGATACGTACCAGATTTAACGTTCCCTCCTGGGAAAACAATATGGCCGCCAAATCTCGCAGGCAAATAGCAAGCTGCGACCCATGTATTTTGCCGCTTCCTATTGGCTCACGGATCACACGAGATTTCAGGTGTGGCTTCCTTATTGGCTCACGTATTCTGCGAGATTTCAGTTTGGTCGATGCCGGCAGCCATGTTGTTTCCTCCATGAGGCGCGCCAACACCTTTACCGGTAATTATCTCGGGGACCAGGAGGGGGTCCCCAGCGCTGGAAATAGCGCACTTCAGCTACATGACATATGGCGCTGTTCTTGTCGCAGTGACATCATACGGACACGCGCGTTGACCCGTGATCTCTCTCTGAA
The DNA here is from genome assembly GCF_040206685.1 of Ascaphus truei. NCBI lineage: Eukaryota > Metazoa > Chordata > Amphibia > Anura > Ascaphidae > Ascaphus > Ascaphus truei. The sequence goes on along the minus strand of NC_134491.1, from coordinate 20,848,045 downwards.
TCCTCTTCTCCCCTCGCAGTCTCACACCTACGTGAATACAGCCAGCGGGGAGGAGGATATGGGGGGCCGGCATTGGATGCACTCCCTCCCCGAGTCGCACGCACCTTACCACGACCCCCCCAGACACATGCTGGGACCGGGCTGCTCCCTGGAAGAGCGCAACCCCCAAGTCTTTCTGCAGCCAGGAGAGGTGAAGTTCGTGCTGGGCCCAGCTCCCGCCTACCGGCGCCTGCCACTGAGGAGCGACAGCTTCTGCCGTCACCACAGGGACTGCCAGGGTCACGTGTGCGGTGGCGAGAGGGAACCCCCGCCACCCCATAACAACAACAACGAGTGCAAGGAGCAGTGGAGCTCGCACAAGTGTGCCTACGAGAACATCAACGGCCTAGTGCCACCGGGAAGCATGGCGCTGCGGCGGGGGGCTACCAGTAGAGGCCTCAGGCTGTCGGCAGAGGGTCTGCCGTTCAACAGCTGCACCCACCGCAGGACGGCGCTGTTGCACTACGAGAACTTGCCCTCGCTGCCCCCTGTGTGGGAGTGCCAGTCCCTGCAGCACGAGGAAGACGAGGAGGACGAAGAAGAGGAGGAGGAGGACTCGGCCGAGGCCATGACGCCGTCACTCAACGGCTACCACGACGACCCCGTGCAGAACTACATGAACGCAGAGAGCGCCGGAGTGTACGGCGGATACCACCACCACCGGCCAGACTGCCCGCCGCACCGGAACTGCGCACCCAGCGTGTTCAGCTTCGACTTCCGGCGGCCACGGGCGGAGCAGCGGCAACTCAACTACATCCAGGTGGAGTTGGAGGGCAAGAGCGAGGTGAAAGGCAGGCAGATCCCCCAGATCACCTGCACGCCGGCTCCCAGTCACCAAGTCCACCGCGCGGACTCTTACGCCGTTATCGACCTCAAAAAGACGGCCGCCATGTCCAGCTTGCAGAGAGCTATGCCCCGGGACGATGGCACCTCCAGGAAGACCCGGCATAACAGCACGGATCTGCCCCTGTAAAAGATGGCCGCCTCATTTCCTCTTCTCTGTGCCCTTTTACAGAAAGCCATTGGTGTGGCTCCACCCCTCCCCCCTCTCTCCCCCCCCCCAGCCCCCCAGCTTCTCTTTCTGTCCCCCCCTTTGTGTGATCTCCCCTCCCGGTTTTCTACCCGACCAGATCCTGCTACGTAATGTCCCTCAGCGGAGTAAACTTTCCCGCCCTGCGTAGAATGTGAAAACCAGCGTTTCGGGGGAGGGGGAAATAGGGGACAGACACAGTGATCGTGCAGCTCAATCTGTACAGTGAAGGCCGGCCGGACACGGGGCTGAGGGTCAGCAGCGCGGCGCCATGTGGCCGAAAATGCTCTTTGTGGGTCAGATCTCCTTGTTTTATGTTTTCTTTGTTTTATTGTTACGTATTTATTTTTTACCGTTGCTTCTGTAGACGAATGAGACGTTTTCTCATTTGCCGATTTTTATTTATTCCTTTAACTTATTTTATTTTTATTTTCTATTTATTTTTTGTAAACATTCCGTGCCATTTTGTGTGTCATTGAGGGATCCTCATCCGGTCTCACTCCTGGCCGATGGGTCGCTCCTGGCTCGAGGGGTCACTCCTGGCCATGGGGTCACTCCTGACCGAGGGGTCACTCCTGGCCCGAGGGGTCACTCCTGGCCCGAGGGGTCACTTCTGGCCCATTGTGCATTACAAATTAGAGCCTTGTATCTCTTGTAATGTCCCCGGAATATTAGCATGTGTTGCAAACGAAGTAATTTTATATACCCCAGTATTGCAGAATGTACATGGTGTGTAGGTGCTAATAATTAAGAGGAAATTGACGTTTAGAGTGCCACTGCCGGATGCATTCACTGCAAAAGAGTTAGGGATAAAAGAAAATGGCAGCAGACACTCTTGGACTTCTGGAAAAATATAGACTTCCTATATTTGTTCAAAAGTGAGTGTGTGAAATATATAATATATATGCATACACACACACACACACACACACACACACACACACACACACACACACACACACACACACACACACACACACACACACACACACACACACACACACACACACTGTGTGTGTGTGTATATATATATATATATATATGTGTGTGTGTGTGTGTGTGTGTATGTATGTATGTGTGTATATGTATATATATATATATATATAAGTATACATTACCGCATAGCAGCAAAAAGGTGACAGCACTCAGGTGAATGAAAATAAATGTATTAAATAAAGCACATAACTCCAACGTTTCGATCCCACAGGGGGATCTTCCTCAGGGTGGTGCACCACCCTGAGGAAGATCCCCCTGTGGGATCGAAACGTTGGAGTTATGTGCTTTATTTAATACATTTATTTTCATTCACCTGAGTGCTGTCACCTTTTTGCTGCTATGCGGTAATGTATACTTTTATTATTTATATGGGACATGCACCTATTCATTATTGAATTTCTATTGGAGTGCCAGTGATTTTTTATCATATATCTATATATATATATGTATGTATGTATGTGTGTGTGTGTATATATATATATCTGTATATATATATATATATATATATATATATATATATGTATGTATGTGTATGTATGTATGTTGTGTGAAAAAGAAAGTACACCCTCTGAATTCTATGGTTTTACATATCAGGACATAATAACAATCATCTGTTCCTTAGCAGGTCTTAAAATTAGGTAAATACAACCTCAGATGAACAACAACACATGACATATTACACCGTGTCATGATTTATTTAACAAAAATAAAGCCAAAATGGAGAAGCTATGTGTGAAAAACTAAGTACACCTTATGATTCAATAGCTTGTAGAACCACCTTTAGCAGCAATAACTTGAAGTTATCGTTTTCTGTATGACTTTATCAGTCTCTCACATCGTTGTTGAGGAATTTTGGACTATTCTTCTTTACAACGTTGCTTCAGTTCATTGAGGTTTGTGGGCATTTGTTTATGCACAGCTCTCTTAAGGTCCAGCCACAGCATTTCAATTGGGTTGAGGTCTGGACTTTGACTGGGCCATTGCAACACCTTGATTCTTTTTCAGCCATTCTGTTGTAGATTTGCTGGTGTGCTTGGGATCATTGTCCTGTTGCATGACCCAATTTCGGCCAAGCTTTAGCTGTCGGACAGATGGTCTCACATTTGACTCTAGAATACTTTGTTATACATAGGAGTTCATGGTCGACTCAATGACTGCAAGGTTCCCAGGTCATGTGGCTGCAAAACAAGCCCAAATCATCACCCCTCCACCACCGTGCTTGACAGTTGGTATGAGGTGTTTGTGCTGATATGCTGTGTTTGGTTTTCGCCAAACGTGGCGCTGTGCATTATGACCAAACATCTCCACTTTGGTCTCGTCTGTCCAAAGGACATTGTTCCAGAAGTCTAGTGGTTTGTTCAGATGCAACTTTGCAAACCTAAGCCGTGCTGCCATGTTCTTTTTAGAGAGAAGAGGCTTTCTCCTGGCAACCCTTCCAAACAAACCATACTTGTTCAGTCTTTTTCTAATTGTACTGTCATGAACTTTAACATTTAACATGCTAACTGAGGCCTGTAGAGTCTGAGATGTAGCTCTTGGATTTTTTGCAATTTCTCTGAGCATAGCATGGTCTGACCTTCGGGTGAATTTGCTGGGACGTCCACTCCTGGGAAGATTGGCAATTGTCTTGAATGTTTTCCACTTTTGAATAATCTTTCTCACTGTAGAATGATGGACTTTAAATAGTTTGGAAATGGCCTTATAACCCTTTCCAGATTGATGGGCAGCAACAATTGCTTCTCTAAGATCATTGCTGATGTCTTTCCTCCTTGGCATTGTGTTAACACACCCCTGAATGCTCCAGACCAGCAAACTGCTAAAAACGTTGGCTTTTATAGAGGTGGTCACACTTGCTGATGATCAATTAATCAAGGGCATTTGATTAGCAGCACCTGTCTGCTACTTAGCATCTTAATTCCTATGGAAGCAGTAAGGGTGTACTTAGTTTTTCACACATAGCTTCTCCATTTTGGCTTTATTTTTGTTAAATAAATCATGACACGGTGTAATATGTCATGTGTTGTTGTTCATCTGAGGTTGTATTTACCTCATTTTAAGACCTGCTAAGGAACAGATGATTGTTATTATGTCCTGATAAGTAAAACCATAGAATTCAAAGAGGGTGTACTTTCTTTTTCACACAACTGTGTGTGTTGCTGAAATGGGTGTGTTCCCCTCCATTGTCTGGTGTATGTATGTATGTATGTATGTATGTATGTGTATATATATATAACACACAAAAAAGAACTAAGACAATCCCCTAAATAGCACTCTAAAATATACCACAAGATTATTAATGTAAAGCTGTAGTGAAAAGAACTGGATGCTCCTTAAGTGCAGAAGGAGCATCCAGTTCTTTTCACTACAGCTTTACATTAATAATCTTGTGGTATATTTTAGAGTGCTATTTAGGGGATTGTCTTAGTTCTTTTTTGTGTGTTATATATTATTCTCATCCCCCAGCACCAACAGTATCCCTTTAATATTTTATTCCTGACACTTTTTTCTCTGGGTTTATTTTTGATACCCAAGTAATTAGTGATAATTAGGGTCTGGTTTAGCCACTTATTCCTGGTGTGAGGAACATTTCTTTTTTGTGTGTTTGTGATATATATATATATATATATGTATGTATATATAATATATCTATATCTATATATATATATACACCAGACAATGCAGGGGAACACACCCATTTCCGCAGCTGTTTAGGAGTTAATTTAGATGGGATTGCTAATGACTCTTTATTTGATGTATTTCTTACTTGAACGACAAGTGCCAAATATTTCTACCTGTGCCATGTCTGAAAGGGAAAAGACTCCTGTGTAATCTGTGTGATAGTATGTCACGAGGTTCCCTTTCCTCTTTCATATGTTTACAGACATGTAATTAGCAGGAGGCCTTCCTTAATTTGAGCCCCATTCTTCTGTAATGTACAGATAACACACGGCAGGGGCAGGCCACGTGCACGGCACGTGGCACATTAGTGCGGCGTAGTGTGGTAGGTTGGAGTTGCACTCAAAATAGAAAGGACTCGCCCACACGACAACCCTTTATAACATTCCTTAACATTTGTTTCTAAACTTTGAGCGCCACGACCTGTGAGACTTAAGGTCACATAGGAGCGGGGCATCATTGAGCGATGATAACATCATTTCCCGGTGGTGGCCATATTTAACGAGTCCCTCAGATATGACTTCACACTGATTTTCCTCTGGAATAGAAGACTGCAGATGAATGTAACAAGAAAACACGAGTGCTGAAGGGCACCGTAGGTCAGGGTGTTGCAAACAACTGGGCTTAGCTTTGCGTATTTGTTTTTTTTTCATGCGTCTTGCGCTGCTTCATATGGTGACGGTGGTGTCTGCTTCCTATTGAGCGCACGTTGGCACACGGGGGAGGTCTCGCTGTCCACCTCCTGTGTTGAGTTGTGCATCACAAAGATCCGCCCATGGAAACCGCCATGCCATTGACGCCAATTCTAAATTATGTTCAACAGGCCAGGTATTGGGGATATCCCTGCTTCAGCACAGGTGGCTCAATCAGTGGCTCGGTCTTTGACTGAGCCACTGATTGAGCCACCTGTGCTGAAGCAGGGATATCCTTAATAACTGATCTGTTGGCGGCCTTTGAGGACCGGAGTTGCCAACCCTTTGGTTATAGGGAACAGTAGGAGGTGTTGGGGGGCTACTGGGATAGAATAAACTGTGCAGGGGGAGACCACACTTTCCTGTGTCAAAAAAATCACCCGATCTTCAAACAGATCTGTAAGGAAGTTGGTTAATTAGCAACGTACGCAGGCGTAAAAATGGTAAATGCTGGGTATGGAGATCCCTTTGTCTTCATTTTAACTGTGTCAAAGTTTAAACCGTTTGTTCCAATGTTACCGTGTGCTCCCAGTGTTAGCAATGAATTGCAGTGAAAGGGTTACAGGTGCATACTGAGAAGATTGCTGGCGGTGGGTGTTTTGTTTTGGGTTTTTTTAGTAAGGGAAATTACAATGCAATGTTTCCTGGCTGTCCTAAATCTATTACATTCTTACCACAAACGGACACCCTAAAATACAGCAAGTGTTTAGAAGGGACCCAAACGTACACTATTGTAATTGTGTATAAAAAAACGAAAAAGGTGCCATTAAACTAACTTAACATTTACATATTGACGTCCCTGAGGCCAAATGAAAACTGGGAACCTGTGCGAGACTGCATGGAAAATAGCCTTTTTGATTTAGTTTAAGCGCCAATGTTTAACGGTACATTCTCCAGTTCAGAAAGTGGATATATATCGAGTGAGACGTGTTCCTAATCTCTTCTAAAAGGAGATCGAGGAGGAAGGATCGCAGCAAATAGAGCAGGGAGAACATACACCCGCCTGGAATTATTGGAAGGGCGTACACAGAAAGGGGGTTACTGCTTCGCTCCCCGTGCAAAATAAACGCAAAGCGGAGGCCATTCTATATTGTCTGAAGTGACCGTTGAATTCAGTGGGGATATTTGTCCAAAACCGGCCTGATCGGCTGCTACGGACAATGTAGAAATTGCTCCCAAAGATTTCTTACCAACACAAGACACTTAGGTCCACATTGGTCTGTGAATGGCTCTCAAAATCCATAACGGATGGATGTATTTGCTCCTCTCTCCATCCAGTGTTTTGCATTTTTGCAGTAGTGTAAATTCACCTTCCCTGAACGAGAAGAGATGATAACTCCATGTATTCTTTTCAGTCAGATGTGTGAGGTAACGGCCCCCGGGGGAGGGGGTACATGGGGGGGGGGGGGCACGTTCCCGGATCAGTTCTAACTGTGACTGTTGTACCTATCTGTGGTCGTGTGTTTTGGTTATTGAATATTTCTGACACAGGCAGAGAGGAGACGTGAAGCTCTTCCTGGTCCAGCTCCATTCTCAATCTCGCAAGTGGGACTTTGACCCATTCCATCCTTGTTTATATTCCATTCATGAAGTAAATAAAGCAGCATCAAACTGACCAGTGATTCCTAGCTGGAGAAAGCTAATGTCTTATTGTGCACTCAGAGTGTATAAAGAATAAAGAGATTCTGATATCACGTGTGGGTGTGTGGCTGTGTGTTACTGAATTCTGTACATCTGATAACACTCCAGATTGTTTAGCAATCTCTGGATTTCCGGGCCACATATCCCAACCTGTCCTTTCAGATTAATGTCCAATAAAAAAACCCCACTTGACCCAGTTTCTTCATCTTGATGTAAATATGTGAACTTTTGCTGCTACGGGTGAAAATGCTGCAGAATTTGAAGTAGTGCACACATTTAGTCTCAATGAGTTCTCTAATTAAGACATACATAATCTATTAGCCCAGCCTCAAAGGCGCAATTCACCCTAACCTTTTTTTGTTACAGGATTGGAAGCCGGGGTCCCCCTCAGAGCTGATCCGCACTATTCTCGGCTCCGGGAACCTCTCAGCTCCCGAAATACGTACTGGGGAAGAAACCGGTATCACTTCCTGGTTTTCAGATTTAAGTGGCCGTCCAATAGGAAGCCGCAGCTGATGATGTTGCAGCTTCCTTTGGCTCGAGGTTCGACAGCCATTTTGTTTCCCCTGGCAGAACTAAAACTATAACTTTACTGGCAAGTATCTCAGGGACCAAGGGTCCCCCAGAGCCGAAAATAGCGATGTTTGGATCAGGGGAGCGTCAGGTTCCCAAATTGTACAAAAATAAAGTGGGGTAAAAAAAAAGTAGGAGAAACTGCTCGTTTAATTATCTCTTGACAATTTAGGATGTGTTGCCCTGCAAATCTAGCCTTTTTCATAGTTCTTCAGAACTGAACTTAGCACCTCATGTAGAGACACAATGTAATTATCATCGCACATCTGTTTCTTATCTCATTCTGTTGATGCTTCATAGATCACAAGGTGACACACAGGACAACATAGGAGCAAAGTACTTTGATAAATTGGGGCTAATAGAGGTTCTAAATGCCTCTCTCAGCATTGATTTAGCAGCAAAACGGTCATTTGGATCCATTGATACAAAGTCCTCTACACCTACCTCCTTTAGCGGAAGAGGGAGGAAAAATAGATTGTTCTGCTGCAATAATCCACTCACAATTTAACACACAGCACAATAATAGTAATATATATAGATATATAGACCACTAGACTCCTATGAAATAGACACAGCCCTGCGAGGCTGAATATCAATGTGATCTTTATCGCTCAATGTACAGGAACCAACGTTACGGCCTCTCTGAGACCTTCCTCAGGGTCGTCACTGAGATGTTGGTTTCTGCACATTGAACGATAAAGATCCCATTGTGATAGCCGGCCTCTCAGGGCTGTGATATCCGGCCTCTCAGGGCTGTGATAGCCGGCCTCTCGGGGCTGTGATATCCGGCCTCTCAGGGCTGTGATAGCCGGCCTCTCAGGGCTGTGATAGCCGGCCTCTCAGGGCTGTGATAGCCGGCCTCTCAGGGCTGTGATAGCCGGCCTCTCAGGGCTGTGATATCCGGCCTCTCAGGGCTGTGATATCCGGCCTCTCAGGGCTGTGATATCCGGCCTCTCAGGGCTGTGATATCCGGCCTCTCGGGGCTGTGATAGCCGGCCTCTCGGGGCTGTGATAGCCGGCCTCTCGGGGCTGTGATAGCCGGCCTCTCGGGGCTGTGATAGCCGGCCTCTCGGGGCTGTGATAGCCGGCCTCTCGGGGCTGTGATAGCCGGCCTCTCGGGGCTGTGATAGCCGGCCTCTCGGGGCTGTGATAGCCGGCCTCTCGGGGCTGTGATAGCCGGCCTCTCGGGGCTGTGATATCCGGCCTCTCGGGGCTGTGATAGCCGGCCTCTCGGGGCTGTGATAGCCGGCCTCTCGGGGCTGTGATAGCCGGCCTCTCGGGGCTGTGATAGCCGGCCTCTCGGGGCTGTGATAGCCGGCCTCTCGGGGCTGTGATAGCCGGCCTCTCGGGGCTGTGATAGCCGGCCTCTCGGGGCTGTGATAGCCGGCCTCTCGGGGCTGTGATAGCCGGCCTCTCGGGGCTGTGATAGCCGGCCTCTCAGGGCTGTGATAGCCGGCCTCTCAGGGCTGTGATAGCCGGCCTCTCAGGGCTGTGATATCCGGCCTCTCAGGGCTGTGATATCCGGCCTCTCGGGGCTGTGATATCCGGCCTCTCGGGGCTGTGATATCCGGCCTCTCGGGGCTGTGATATCCGGCCTCTCGGGGCTGTGATAGCCGGCCTCTCGGGGCTGTGATAGCCGGCCTCTCGGGGCTGTGATAGCCGGCCTCTCGGGGCTGTGATAGCCGGCCTCTCGGGGCTGTGATAGCCGGCCTCTCGGGGCTGTGATATCCGGCCTCTCGGGGCTGTGATAGCCGGCCTCTCGGGGCTGTGATAGCCGGCCTCTCGGGGCTGTGATAGCCGGCCTCTCGGGGCTGTGATAGCCGGCCTCTCGGGGCTGTGATAGCCGGCCTCTCGGGGCTGTGATAGCCGGCCTCTCGGGGCTGTGATAGCCGGCCTCTCGGGGCTGTGATAGCCGGCCTCTCGGGGCTGTGATAGCCGGCCTCTCAGGGCTGTGATAGCCGGCCTCTCAGGGCTGTGATAGCCGGCCTCTCAGGGCTGTGATATCCGGCCTCTCAGGGCTGTGATATCCGGCCTCTCAGGGCTGTGATATCCGGCCTCTCAGGGCTGTGATATCCGGCCTCTCAGGGCTGTGATATCCGGCCTCTCAGGGCTGTGATATCCGGCCTCTCAGGGCTGTGATATCCGGCCTCTCAGGGCTGTGATAGCCGGCCTCTCAGGGCTGTGATATCCGGCCTCTCAGGGCTGTGATATCCGGCCTCTCAGGGCTGTGATATCCGGCCTCTCAGGGCTGTGATAGCCGGCCTCTCAGGGCTCTGATAGCCGGCCTCTCAGGGCTGTGATATCCGGCCTCTCAGGGCTGTGATATCCGGCCTCTCAGGGCTGTGATAGCCGGCCTCTCAGGGCTCTGATAGCCGGCCTCTCAGGGCTGTGATAGCCGGCCTCTCAGGGCTATGATAGCCGGCCTCTCAGGGCTGTGATAGCCGGCCTCTCAGGGCTGTGATAGCCGGCCTCTCAGGGCTATGATAGCCGGCCTCTCAGGGCTGTGATAGCCGGCCTCTCAGGGCTCTGATAGCCGGCCTCTCAGGGCTGTGATAGCCGGCCTCTCAGGGCTATGATAGCCGGCCTCTCAGGGCTGTGATAGCCGGCCTCTCAGGGCTGTGATAGCCGGCCTCTCAGGGCTATGATAGCCGGCCTCTCAGGGCTGTGTCTATTTCATCGGAATCTGGTGGAGTATTTATCTTTTGATTTCCTGCTTGACGCGTGCACTCGCCATATAGTGGCGGGATACATAACATTGAAGTGCCTGTTATCAAGTTTTCTTTCCTATAAATCTATATACCCCCACACACAATATATATATATATTATATAACGTTTTTGAACACCGCATCGTCACAGTAACTGGAATTTCACAGGCAAATCTGCCCCTGCTCCAGAGATCTTGCGGTGTAATTTTTGGAGCCAGCGGTGCAGTGAATGACCTTCGCCAAGGTCAGACACGTCCGGACGTCTGTGTTCTAGCTGGCAGCTCTTTGCCACCTTAGCTCACACCTAGCTTTGTTCTGGAGATAACTTTTCCCCTTGTCCGTTTCTTTGTATGCCGCTGCTTATCTGCATTTTATCATGTTTGGGCTTGCGTTAGTGTTGCTAAGGAATTAGCGCTATTTGCTCACCCAGGGTAAAGCTGCCATAACATAATATCATTATTTTGTACTTGCAATATAGCACTTACAGTGCACAGGTGATATACATTGAATTTTACAAGCACAAAGAGTCTGTTGAAGAGCGTACAGTCTAATTTTGGTGCCCTAGGCACAAGGAGATGATTACCCAAGATCACAAGAAGAGACGACACTGGGATTCAAAACCGGTTCACCCACTTCAAAGATAGTGTTTTTAACACTAAGCCATTCCTTCAGCACTGGTTAGGCCGTGTCCACGGTTAGCGCGACTGTGTGAGCAACCGTGTGAGCGGCGCAATCAAAATGCCTTCAGGCAATGATCGCGGCCATAGACTGCACGCATGCGCCAGTGCAACGGGGCGTGCGTAGAATCAAATAGATTTGATTTTGCCGCGTGATAGCCCGGTCACGTGCGCGGTTCAGCCAATGAGGGCGAACAGCTCACGTGATGTCACGGGATCGTATCCCGGCACACCCCCCCGTTGCGCAATCCACAGGCCATGCAAACGCTCCAGCGACAGGCAAGCGTGACGCAGCCTTAAGTTCCAGCCCCCATCAGCCCCAACTGAAATTGCAGTGCATTCTGGGTTTTTTATTGCTGTTTTCTAGCTGCACAGCTGGGATAAAACCAGGGCATGTAATCTATCCCAGATACATCCCATTGATAAACTGGGTGCATTGACCTTGAGCCAGTTTTGCAGCTCAGAGATTTTCCACGATCATCTCCTACATCGGGGGGCCAACTCCAGTCCTCAAGGGCCACCAACAGGCCAGGTATTACGGATATCCCTGCTTCAGCACAGGTGGCTCAATCAGTGGCTCAGTCAATGACTGAGCCACCTGTCCTGGAGCAGGGATATCCTTAAACCCTGACTTGGTGGTGGCCCCTGAGGACTGGAGTTGGCCACCCCTGGCCTAAAGGGATGTTCCATTAAATAGTTGTGTGTAATACAGGAGAGGGCAACGCCAGTCCTCAAGGGGCCACCAGCAGGTCAGGTTTTAAGGATCTTCAACTGAGCCACTGATTGAGCCACCTGTGCTGAAGCAGGGATATCCTTAATCCCTGACCTGGTGGTGGCGTTTGAGGAGTGGAGCTGGTCACACCCGTCTCCTACAAGATACAGGTTTGCAGTTATTCTGCCTCCTTCTTGTATTAGGCCGTGCCTCTAGTGCTGGCGACGGCGACACGGCGGGTGATGTCACCCGTCGCCACCGGCGGAAGTTATATTTCGCTGGGCGGCGGCGGCGCGGGTTTCCGGCCATTTGATTGATTCAAGGGCCGTCACGTGAGGCGACAGCACTTGAAAAATCAAATTTTGCCGGCTACCAGTTTTCGTGACGTCGCTCCGTCGTATTGTCGCTGTCGCGCTTACTATAAGCGAACGCGGCGCGGCAATGCATTTGTTTTAGGGCGACGCCGCCGGCACTATAAGCGCCGCCTTAGTATGAGAACATTACAGCACAATCGTTTTGGCAGCAACCAATCTGAGAATAATATCTTACCTGAGACGGTCAAAGATATTGGGGGGAAAAGAAAATATGAGAGAGCCTTTTCAAAAAAATATATATTATATATCTTTATTTCAACCAACTTTGCCAGTAGAAGAAATCCCGGCATGTATGTTGTATCTGAGCATGGAATACATGGAAGGTTTTCTTTGTGCTCACGGAGAGCTCCCGCATTATACAGGCGTCCGTGAGTCACTTGTAATGGTTTTTGTCAATAGATTCCTATTGAATGTAACATTGTTTTATGCATCACAGGCATATGTTCCAAAATACAAAGCCCATTAAACAAGTGACAACTACACATCAAAAGATGACTCAAAGGACACTGAAATTACTAGAGAAATGTTTGCAAGGGACATCGCAAATTAATCCCAATATAGCGACTTAGTAATGTACACTGCTTATTGGTGGCAGGACAACATTGAAGACAGATGAGTAACGATGTATGTATGGCTTTCTTTATGTAGTGCTCACAGTGTACTCGGCACATTACAAAAGACAGTACAGCCGGTCCTCGCTTATCCGACATAATGCGTCCTGCAAACCGCCGTCGGATAGCGACCCGTGGGATTGCGGGTCCTTGTTAATCAGCGCCGGATAAGCGGGTCCGACATCGGATAATTGCGTCCAGCGGACAGCATACTGCGTCGGATAAGGCATTCGACGGAAAGCGGGCCGTCGTGTAACCCAGGACCACCGGTACAGGGAATTATACAGCAATAAGCGCAACAAAGTCAGACAATAGGAAAGGAAAGCCCTGCCCCGGGGAGCTTACAATCTAAGTACCAATGACCAGTCTGTAAATGGGAGGTCCATAAACAAATGGCACCAAGCATCATGTACGTGGAAGTGGCTGTCCTTTAGCAGGGAGTCACAATAAACCCTAACGGCGATTTCCACGGTGCCACACACTGTGCTATTTGTTTTGCAATAAATGAAAAGGTTGGTTGACATCTCCCGTCTGCAGATATGAACTGTGTTTTTTCCCCAGCTTTTTTCCTCTGCCTACATACGTTCTAGGCCTGTGCCCGTGTCTTATCTGCGCGCAGAACAAACCTGAGATTTGCAGCGTGCTGGAGATAAGGCGTCCCAGTGATTATGGGTTCCAAATGACATTGACATAATGATAACTGTTCCTTCAGATAAGACTTTCTGGGTATATAAGACAGTGCTGGGAACAGGTTTCTCCAGACGCCGGTAAGAGGGATTGACCAAGATGAAGTGTCTAATTCTTGCGCTCGTCTGCCTCCAGCTCTCCGAGGGACTTATAAAGTGAGTATAGAAATGTTGCCGAATTTAAACCATATTTGAAGCAGCGGTTATGCCTGGCCGATTTTTCTACAAATATTTTGACAGCATGGGGACTGATGGGTCCTCCCGAACCGGGCCATGTTATTTGTGTCTCTGGGAACCCTCTGGTTTCCGAGACACTGGTGTTTCGGTTCCCCTGTGGGGGAAAAAAATGGACGCCAAATCTCAGGTCTCTTGGACGATCATTTAACTTCTTTGACCCGCTGGTGTCCCTGGAGGATTGGAGTTGGCCACCCCTGATATATATAGATACACATACATACAGGGATTTATTCTGTTCTGGGATTTATCCACTGTAATGTTTAAAAAATAAATATGTGAAGTAAATCAGGAACGATAACTCTGCTTCCCTTTATTTTATTAGAGAAGTGATGGTAAAAGATGAGCAGTTAATTATAGTACCGTACCTCTCATATTTACCAGCATTAATTACCCCCTTAATGTGCTTCTCACTCTATCCCAAGTGATATTAAACGAGTTGTCAAATGAAAAATGGCAAATTTATGTCAAGATTGCCTTGTTGACATTCAAAGCCCCACTGTACATGCCCAGGGTCCCAGCTGTGTGACAGAGCTTCTAGTTCCCTGCACTCCCACTCGCTCACTTCCATCTGCAGGTAAAGAACGCCTAACAGTTCCCAGAATCTCTGTGACTTCCTTTGGGGCCCGAGCTCTTAGCCGCGCTGCTCCCACTCTTTGGAGTAATCTGCCTTGTACAGTTCAAGAGGCCCCTCTGGGAATCTATAAAAACAGGCTCAGGTCCTACCTGCTTACCCAGGCATTTAATTAATGAACCACAACCTGTCCGGCATTTAATAGCCACAGTACCGTCCCATCCTGTATTGTACCTTTCCTTGTGTTTGGTCTCTTTTATAACCTTAAATGTGTTCTTTTTTCTCTTTTTGGAACCGGGAAGAGCTTTAATAATAATAATAATAGCATGTTCTTGTATAGCGTTGCTAGTTATACGTAGCGCTTTACAGAGACATTTTGCAGGCACAGGTCCCTGCCCCGTAGAGCTTACAATCTATGTTTTTTTGATGCCTGAGGCACAGGGAGATAAAGTGACTTGCCCAAGGTCACATGAACATGCTATTATTCTTATTATCAGAGGAACCTCCCCGCGGCAGGTGTAAAATCAGTTCACTCTCCCGAGATACTAACCTGTCTCTGGTATTTCCCCCTCCAGGGGAAACAAAATGGAAGTCTGAGCTGCCACGTTACTCAGGCCAATAGGAAGCCGCAATCTGTCGTGGTTTCCTTCACCTCCCCCCCATAACGAGGGGATTTAATCTTCACCGGCCGCACTTTCTCGGGTACCTCTGGAAGCAGGGCGTCCCTTGGGCTAAAACTAACACGGCTCTATACATGTAAAAAAAGGTGTTTGTTTTTCATCTGAACGCTCCTTTAGGGGACAAATGTCCCACTTAGGGGCAAACGTTAACGCCACCACAGACAGGGTGGATTTTTTGCTGCCCCTCGATACATTGACACAAAATGACGCAGTTTGTGGCACTGGATACAGACCCCCTCCCCCCCTCTCTCTGCAGAGTCCCCCTGAAGAGGTTCAAGTCCATGAGGCAGGTAATGAAAGATCACGGAATCAAAGCCCCCGTAGTGGATCCCGCGACAAAGTATTACAGCCAATATGCCACCGCTCTGGAACCGCTGGCAAACTACATGGACGTGAGTAGCAGCGAATGTTCGCCATGTCTGTACTGTCATTAGTGACGGATTCATCAAAACCTCCTGGCTGCAAAAATTCTGCCCCCTTTTTTTTTTTTGCTCTTGTTGATGAATCTCGTTTTTGTGCAATAGATTTGCAGCAGTTTCTCAGTTCTTACAGTGCTGAGGAATAGAGAGATGTTTGTCACACAGGATCAGTGCACGCGGGGGAAGAAATAGCACCAGTTATGAACGAATGATAACGTCCTGTAGCGCTCTGTTTTTCGCGCGTTGGTAAATCTGGTGCTGTTTGTTTGCAGCCGGGAGGCTTTGATAGATAATCTCTGGAATCATATTGATGAGTTCTCCATGTCCCGCTTAGATGTCTTACTACGGGGAGATCAGCATCGGGACCCCACCCCAGAACTTCCTGGTTCTGTTTGACACCGGATCTTCCAACCTTTGGGTAGCATCAACCTACTGTCAAAGTCAGGCCTGCAGTGAGTATCATGCTGTGACATCAGAGGTGTGATATACTGCAGTGAGTATCATGCTGTGACATCAGAGGTGTGATATACTGCTGTGAGTATCATGCTGTGACATCAGAGGTGTGATATACTGCAGTGAGTATCATGCTGTGACATCAGAGGTGTGATATACTGCTGTGATATCAGAGGTATGATATACTGCTATGAGTATCATGCTGTGACATAAGAGGTGTGATATACTGCTGTGATATCAGAGGTATGATATACTGCAGTGAGTATCATGCTGTGACATCAGAGGTGTGATATACTGCAGTGAGTATCATGCTGTGACATCAGAGGTATGATATACTGCTGTGATATCAGAGGTATGATATACTGCAGTGAGTATCATGCTGTGACATCAGAGGTGTGATATACTGCAGTGAGTATCATGCTGTGGCATCAGAGGTGTGATATACTGCTGTGATATCAGAGGTATGATATACTGCTGTGAGTATCATGCTGTGGCATCAGAGGTGTGATATACTGCTGTGATATCAGAGGTATGATATACTGCTGTGAGTATCATGCTGTGACATCAGAGGTGTGATATACTGCTGTGATATCAGAGGTATGATATACTGCTGTGAGTATCATGCTGTGACATCAGAGGTGTGATATACTGCTGTGATATCAGAGGTATGATATACTGCTGTGAGTATCATGCTGTGATATCAGAGGTATGATATACTGCTGTGATATCAGAGGTATGATATACTGCTGTGAGTATCATGCTGTGGCATCAGAGGTGTAATATACAGCAGTGAATAGGATGCAGTTATTATACTTATACACATATCAGTGACATTCCTCTTCAGTGACACTGGGAGTTTCTGACCTGAAAATTATAATTTAATTTAGATTTTGGGTCTGTAAACTCCCAGGCGAGATGAGTATTATTTTTAGACTAAACGTCCCACTTTTTGTGTGTATATATTTATACACATATATGTATATATATATATATATACATACATACGTATATGAACACACACACACACATACATAGTACAGTTGTATATATATAGTTTTTATTTCTATCCATAGCCAACCACCCACTGTTTAACCCCAGCCAATCCTCATCCTACACTTCCAACCAGCAGCAGTTCTCCCTGCAGTACGGGACCGGCAGTCTCACTGGAATCCTGGGCTATGACACCGTGACAGTAAGTGACGAGCAGGACAGCGGTCTCGGCGACGTGGGGGCCTGACCAGCCGATGCGTGAAGTCGGTCGCCGGACGGTTGGGCTCCCTTTCCTTTCCCATCGTCCAGCTCAACGGCGGCCAACTCCAGTCCTCAAGGGCCATCAACAGGCCAGGTTTTCAGGATATCCCTGCTGTAGCAGAGGTGGTGCAGTCGATAACGGAACCACTGATTGAGCCACCTGTGCTGAAGCAGGGATATCCTGAAAACCTGACCTGTTGGTGGCCCTTGAGGACGGGATTTGGCCACCCCAGGCAAGGGAACGGGAGCCCAGCCGGCCCTCACTCAGCACTCCGAGACTCGGGTAAATACTTCAGTCCTGGACACCCGGGACAGCTGATGGTCGGCCTGGTGATGGGTTTAGTTTTATAGGACTCTTATGTATATTGATATCTTGATCTATAATGTCCATTCTGTGATGTCAGCCTCCAAGAATCAAAATCAGTGAGATTTGGGGGCATTAGATTAAAAAAAAGGCATTTTAATACAAACCTGCAAGTTTGCAAAAAATTGCAAAAAAAAAACTATATCTATTAATTTGCTCAAGCGAAATATCCGTGGGACTGACCCTAAATCCGTGGCACTCACAGAATATCCGTGAGACTGACCCCAAATCCGTTACACTCCCAGAATATCAATTAGACTGTTCCCCAAATCCGTGAGACTCACAATATCCGTGAGACTGACCCCAAATCTGTGACGCTTCCAGAATATCCGTGAGACAGTACCCAAATCCGTCTCACAGAATATCCGTGAGACAGTACCCAAATCCGTCTCACAGAATATCCGTGAGACAGTACCCAAATCCGTCTCACAGAATATCCGTGAGACAGTACCCAAATCCGTCTCACAGAATATCCGTGAGACAGTACCCAAATCCGTCTCACAGAATATCCGTGAGACAGTACCCAAATCCGTCTCACAGAATATCCGTGAGACAGTACCCAAATCCGTCTCACAGAATATCCGTGAGACAGTACCCAAATCCGTCTCACAGAATATCCGTGAGACAGTACCCAAATCCGTCTCACAGAATATCCGTGAGACAGTACCCAAATCCGTCTCACAGAATATCCGTGAGACAGTACCCAAATCCGTCTCACAGAATATCCGTGAGACAGTACCCAAATCCGTCTCACAGAATATCCGTGAGACAGTACCCAAATCCGTCTCACAGAATATCCGTGAGACTGTCCCCCAAATCCGTCTCACAGAATATCCGTGAGACAGTACCCAAATCCGTCTCACAGAATATCCGTGAGACAGTACCCAAATCCGCCTCACAGAATATCCGTGAGACAGTACCCAAATCCGTCTCACAGAATATCCGTGAGACAGTACCCAAATCCGCCTCACAGAATATCCGTGAGACAGTACCCAAATCCGTCTCACAGAATATTCGTGAGACAGTACCCAAATCCGTCTCACAGAATATCCGTGAGACTGTCCCCCAAATCCGTCTCACAGAATATCCGTAAAACTGTCCCCAAATCCGTCTCACAGAATATCCGTGAGACTGTCCCCCAAATCCGTCTCACAGAATATCCGTGAGACAGTACCCAAATCCGTCTCACAGAATATCCGTAAAACTGTCCCCAAATCCGTCTCACAGAATATCCGTGAGACTGTCCCCCAAATCCGTCTCACAGAATATCCGTGAGACTGTCCCCCAAATCCGTCTCACAGAATATCCGTGAGACTGTCCCCCAAATCCGTCTCACAGAATATCCGTGAGACTGTCCCCCAAATCCGTCTCACAGAATATCCGTGAGACTGTCCCCCAAATCCGTCTCACAGAATATCCGTGAGACTGTCCCCCAAATCCGTCTCACAGAATATCCATTGCCATCACCCCATTCTCTACTTAGAAATTCAGATTGTATTATTCCATTCTTCTCCAGATCCAAAATGTCGCTATCTCCCAGCAAGAGTTCGGCCTGAGTGTGAATGAGCCTGGAACCAACTTCGTTTATGCTCAGTTCGATGGCATCCTGGGTCTGGCTTACCCGTCCATCGCAGTGGGCGGAGCTACCACCGTGATGCAGGGAATGGTGCAGCAAAACCTCTTGGATCAGCCGATATTTGGGTTCTACCTGAGCCCGTAAGTGTATATTTTGTGTGTAAAATATTAACGCCATCCACATGGATGCCCGGTACTGAATATATCTTTTTTTTAAATAAATGTTTCTGTATTGTACTATTTCAGGACAATACCACTTATTGTAATTAATACAATTGCGGAGTTCCTAAACACATATAGAAAAAGGAATCGTGATATCATCAAAAAGAAAAATATTTGTATTACCACATTTTGTTTCCGTGGTACACGCACCTGGTAACCTCCCACGGGAGACCCACGGAACCGCCAAATAAAGGTTACTCTGCTCTTAGTGGTAGATCTTCAAATGATTCCCATAGCACTTTTTTTCTCACTAGATTTAAGGAACCCGACCCTCTCTAATAGCGCGCCTGAGATCAGATCCATTGTAAGGAACCCCAACCCTCTCTAATAGCGCGCCTGAGATCAGATCCATTGTAAGGAACCCCAACCCTCTCTAATAGCGCGTCTGAGATCAGATGCATTGTAAGGAATCCCGACCCTCTCTAATAGCGTGTCTGAGATCAGATCCATTGTAAGGAACCCCAACCCTCTCTAATAGCGCGTTTGAGATCAGATGTATTGTAAGGAACCCCGACCCTCTCTAATAGCGCGTCTGAGATCAGATGTATTGTAAGGAACCCCGACCCTCTCTAATAACATGTCTGAGATCAGAGGCATTGTAAGGAACCCCAACTCTCTCTAATAGCGCGTCTCAGATCAGAGCTTTGTAAGGAACCCCAACCCTCTCTAATAGCGCGTCTGAAATCAGATGCATTGTAAAGAACCCCAACCCTCTCTAATAGCGCGCCTGAGATCAGATGCATTGTAAGGAGCCCTAACCCTTTGTAATAGCGCGCCTGAGATCAGATGCATTGTAAATTATTCTGCATTTGATACAATTTTTAAATGACCAGAAAATTGCAGGGAACCCCTTAGGGATGCCCGGGGAAACTAAGTGTCCTAGGAACCCCTGATGAAAAACACTGTTCTAGACAATGGTTATTTGATATTACTTTACAATGTGACAATAAACACCTTGTCATGCAGATTGCAATACATTGTACTGCACCACAATACATGTTACATGGATGTTGTATGAGTAACGTATGAGCTTATTCTTCCAGCCAGGAGAATTCTCAGAGTGGTGGCGAGGTCGCCTTCGGAGGAGTTGACCAAAACTACTACTCAGGACAAATCTACTGGACTCCGGTCACCCAGGAAACTTACTGGCAAATTGGAATCCAAGGGTAACTGTAACATAACTATGATACTAAATGAAATGAGAAATGTTTAGATATAGTATATCTCATTTGTGTTTATCCATTATCAGTAATGTTTTAAAATACATATTAATTGCTGGAGCTCTTAGGTAAAGAAAAACAATTCATTATGTTCCAATGATACAGAGAAGCAGATGAGCAGTTTATCATGAGAATATGTTTATATAGCAGAATAGTACTGCAGGTCAGTAGACTTTGATAAAAGACTCTTTGTGTGTAGAAGAGAATTGGTTTGGTTGGATCCTGAGTTGTGGTCAGGAAGAAAAAGAATAGCAAAGGAGACATTATTGCAATGTTTAGTGGCTCGGAAGGACACCTGTTAGACATATTGTACATGAATATTTACAGGTAAAGCTAAAGTCATATTTTGCTTGTGGATTTCTTAGGGATGTGTACACGCCTCTGAGATCTGGATTTGGCCCTCCTTAATAATACTTTGCACTAATGTAACTGTGTATTGTTGAGTAATATAGGCACAATGTATCCTTAACCCAAAGAGCTTACAATCAATTAATATGATGAAATCCCTGAAGCACAGCATCTGGTATGAGAACTCCAATCCGGGGCTCCCACTTCATAGGCCAGTACCTTAACTCCATGGCCCTTCCTCTCCTTCTCTGTTGCTGTTTAGGTTCTCTATCAATGGACAGGCCTCTGGATGGTGTAGCCAAGGCTGCCAGGCTATTGTGGACACTGGAACGTCTCTTCTGACTGCTCCCCAGCAGGTCTTCGCCTCCCTCATGCAGTCCATCGGTGGGCAGCAGGACCAGAATGGACAGGTAAGGGGATAGGGTCTTTCAGAACCAGGTCAGCATAAACATGACACCAGGTCCTCAGTCATAAAAACTTGGGGGAACACTTCTAAAGTTCCAGACCCACCGTCTGAATGTATGTATCATTCTATTTCTATAGTGCCTACAGTGTACCCAGCGCTTTACAAAATGGCAATTTTGAAGAGCTGACAATCTAAGCCTGAATGTATATTTCATGTGCTAATTGCTGTTATTTCTCAACGTGACCATACTCTTCATTGTGAAATCCACTGATCGGAGCCTAAAAACCTTCAGGGAAAGAGAAAAAAGAAACCTACATTTTATATTGCCTAAAACACGAGGCTCAAAAACGCTTTTAATGCTTCCATTTCCCCCCCGCAGTATGCAGTAAGCTGTAGTAACATCCAGAGTCTTCCCACCATCAGCTTCACCATCAGCGGCGTCTCATTCCCTCTGCCTCCATCTGCCTATGTTCTCCAGGTAAGAACGGTCGTTTATCTTAAATTAGTTAACGATTAAAGCTGCAGTTCAAGCTGCCGTTTTTTTTTATTTTTTACATTTTTTCCCCAATCAATATGTGCATCAATACAATCTGCACACTGACAAGTGATTAGCTAAGGTGGAGATCGATCTGTTCTCCGGTAATCAATCGCTTGCTCTGGGCTATTTAATTCAGTTCTTGCACAGCATTTTGGGCAATGTAGTTCCTGGAATATGATTGATTGGGCAGTTAATAGATACAATTGGTGCACTGCTAGACAGAGGGCGGGACTTAAGAGCCAGAGCCTATCAGAAGGGGAAGGGGGCTGTCACTTTGGAAATGCTTCCTACATTACAAACATTAAAAATGTCTTTAAAACATTCTTTTTTCATTTTTTAATGCTACAAGTATTTTCTCATAGTACAGAAAAAAACCACACATGTAGGATATTGCTTGAACTGCTGCTTTAACATGACGCTGTTCTTTAACAATACCAGCACATCACGTTATATACATCCTCAGAACACCAGCCTTCCCTCCCTTCCGATCCACACGGACATAGATCTGCTAGTTTGTTTCCCATGCTCAAAACGACAGCAGAAACTGATTCAGTTATTCCAAGTGGTTTAGCTCAGCACTTTCTTCAAAACTGCCAAATTTCACGCCAATCCCATTAACCGATTACAAACGGTAAATGTCTTAAAAACAAGAAAGGCCTAATTAGAAAAGAGGGCCAACCTACAGTTATTGTAGGTTAAAACATTATTTTCCTCTTCAGTCTTCAAAGCGTTTGTCACTTTGTTTTTTCCGCTTTTAACAGAGCAACGGGTACTGCACGGTCGGAATCATGCCCACTTACCTGCCCTCTCAAAATGGACAGCCCCTCTGGATTCTGGGTGATGTCTTCCTTCGGCAGTACTATTCCGTCTACGATGTTGGAAACAACCAAGTGGGCTTTGCCAACCTCGCCTAGAACAACTCGACCTTCTGCTTGTTGAGCTGACCGTCTGACCCCAGACCCTCCATTACAAATCGCTGGGTGTCACTCTCGAAATCTTTCAAACGCCGATTCTTCTCCAGTGAAATTTATGGTTCGGATTTGGGCCTCCCAATGCTTAGCCATAAGTAAATAAAAAAAATCACTTCATCAACATATCTGTGGTCTTGTTTTCTGCTGTTTCCAACATAGTCTAAAGTGGGCGCTCAATATTATCCCAAAAAGTATTATAAAATAAATGGAGTCAAGCACACCAAAAATAGAGAGGATTCAACGGGTAGCAACAAAGGTCATTTTAATGACTTAAAGAAGCCATCGTAGCATCCATACATAATTCACGTATGTTGAGAAACATCCCAATGTATTTATTTATTTATTTATAAAATGTGTTACCAGGAAGTACTGTAATAAATTGAGAGTTACCTATCGTTTTCAGGTATGTCCTGGGCACAGAGCTATAGCTTTACATGGTTACATTAAATGAACAGGGTTCAATTCACAGACATTTCATGGACAGATAGAGTTGGAAAGTTGGGTGCAGGGGATTAAAGGGCCAGTGAGTTCCATTGTCACCCGAGGGGCATTAAACTAACCTGCAAGTGGCTCCCCATCAGGAAGAGACATTTTTCTGCATTGTTTATGCATTCTTTGTCTAGAAGAACACATTCATTTAGAAAGCTTGGGCCATTGCCTTGGCCACCATATTAAATGCCGGGCTGAGTATCAGAAGTCAGGAAGAATGGGGAGGATACATACCTGCAGCTCCTGTCAGTTATTAATCCCTAGGAAGGAGCAGACCTGTGATTATCATTTCTGAGCCAAGAGAGTTAGAAAACCTAGTCTGGAATAACTACCCTCCCACACAGGGTATCCAGGCATTTTTATGCAACAATCTGCTACGGCAGTAGTGTACTGCGCTACGGAACATGGCGCATTATAAATAAATGATCATAATACTATTAGTAGTGGCTTGGAAAGCGCACAGGGACAGGAGGAACTGCTGGAGAGTTAATCTCCATAAAACCAGCGCACATCTTTGGCAATGACACCGAGGTCGGCGCCAATATTTACAAAAAAAGTTCTGGGAGAAATGACAAGAAGTGAAAACAAAAGCAGCTCAGCACGTCAGAGAAATTCTGCGAAGAGTCTCGGATACAAGAGGAAAAACAGGCAAATTACCTTATTTATATTCTTACTAGCTGAAAGTACCCGACTTTGCTCTGGAATTCTAAGAAACCCAAATCCTCCCTTCTCTCCCCCACCTAATATCTCCCCCACCTACTGTAATTTCTCCCCCTCTCATCCACTTTCCTTTAATACCTTATGATGTCCCCAATTCTTTCCGCCTCTCTCCTTCTCCAGCATTCTTAATTTCTGCTCTCGCGCCAACTGACTTCCTCTCTTTCTTTCTTTGTCTGCTGTCTGTGTAAACTTTATAGCTATCTGATTCTCCTTATCTGCCACCAGGCTATGTGCATTATGATGTCACCAGTACGATGTCACGTGCAGATACATCGCCTACCAGGTAAAAATACCCAGTGGCTGACTTGCTTGTCACAGAAATTGTAACAGACACAAACCTGCTCCTTGATCTCAGGAACCATCATACAAAATTGGTTACGATATCTTAAGAGGTGTCCAAATGCCTAGCGCACAGACAGGCAGCTTTCCAACATATATAGTAGATAAATGAGTACAAACAGGACATTGTGATATGTGAGCTATAGGAGTTACATGCTCTTTATCATGACACCCTGAGTTGGAATAAACCAAAGGTTTTAAAAAAAACAGCTT
Source organism: Ascaphus truei (assembly GCF_040206685.1). NCBI lineage: Eukaryota > Metazoa > Chordata > Amphibia > Anura > Ascaphidae > Ascaphus > Ascaphus truei. The sequence goes on along the minus strand of NC_134491.1, from coordinate 20,823,615 downwards.
GTTATTATAGAGACTTTTATGGCTCTTTAACGGATACCACCAGTGAGTATGGTACAGGTATATGACTACCATCCAAGTTTGTCGAGTAAGATTTATTTGCTGGTATTTATCAAAGCGTGATGCGGGTTATCACGCCAATGCTGGTGGTAATGTCTATTGGCTTGAATGGGAAATGCAGCCAGAACGAGAGAGATCTCCCACATTGTACTATGATAGAGAGAAGGGGCGGCTCAGTGAGTAACGACACTGACTGGCACTGAGTGTGAAGCAGGGGAGCCTGGTTCAATTCCCGGTGTCGGCTCCTTGTGACCTTGGGCAAGTCACTTTATCTCTCTGTGCTTCAGGCACCAAAAACATAGATTGTAAGCTCTACAGGGCAGGGCCCTGTGCCTGCAAAAATGTCTCTGTAAAGCGCTATGTAAAACTAGCAGCGCTATACAAGAACAAACAATTATTATTATGATTAATCTTAGCCAATGGTTTGCTAGGCTTCTCTTTCCACTGGTAAGCCTTATTCAATATTTATTTATTTATAAAATATTTTACCAGGAAGTAATACATTGAGAGTTACTTCTCGTTTTCAAGTATGTCCTGGGCACAGAGTTAAGACAAATAATACATGGTTACAAATACAGTTACATAAATGAACAGGGTATACATTATATGCAAGACATTGCATGCACAGTTAAAGAAAATATATATTATGGGCGTATGAAACAGTTACATGTGAGACAGCCTTAGATTTGAAAGAACTTAGACTGGTGGTGGATGTGAGAGTCTCCGGTAGGTTGTTCCTGTTTTGGGGTGCACAGTAAGAGAAGGAGGAACGGCCAGATACATTGTTGAGCCTTGGGACCATGAACAGTCTTTTGGAGTCAGATCTCAGATGATAGGTGCTGCATGTGGTAGGGGTGAGGAGCTTGTTCAGATAGCTGGGTACCTTGCCCATAAAGAATTTAAAGGCAAGACAGGAAAGGTGAACTTTGCGCCTAGACTCGAGTGATGACCAATCTAGTTCTTTGAGCATTTCGCAGTCATGTTTGTTGTAGTTGTATTGGAGAACAAAACGACAAATTGAGTTGTAGAGGTTGTCAAGTTTGCTAAGGTGGGTTTGGGGTGCTGAGCCATATATTATGTCTCCATAGTCAATATTTGGCATTAGAATCTGCTGTGCGATACGCTTTCTGACCAGGAGACTTAGGGAGGATTTGTTCCTGTAAAGTACACTTAGTTTGGCATAGATTTTGGATGTCAGGGTATCAATGTGCATCCCGAATGTTAAGTGGGAGTCAAACCATAAGCCCAGGTATTTAAAACTAGTAACAGGTGTTAGGGTGGTGTTAGCGTTGGTTCTAATCTGGAGCTCAGTCACTGGAAGCTTTACAAATTTAGTCTTGGTCCCAAATACCATTGTTACAGTCTTGTCAGTGTTTAAAAACAGTTTGTTGTGGGAAATCCAGTTTTCGAGTCTCAAAAAGTCAGACTGAAGTATGTGTTGAAGGTCAGAGAGGCTATGGCTGTGTGCATATAGGATTGTGTCGTCTGCATACATGTGTATTGAGGCTTCCTTACAAGCTGTGGGAAGATCATTGATGAACACTGAGAAGAGTAGGGGCCCCAGAACAGAACCTTGCGGGACACCACAGGTGATATCCAGGGGGTTGGAGTTAGAGCCTGAGATGGACACATGTTGGGATCTACCTGATAGGTAGGAATGAAACCAGTTTAAAGCATGTTTCCCTATTCCAGAGCTCTGGAGTTTGTTAAGCAGGATAACATGATCAAAACATGCATAGTTTTTCTATCATAAACAGGAACCTGAGACCCTGGCAGATATATATTAATTACATATTTTGCATACTTCTTGGGTGATGGAAATGGATAGATATGAATCCAATTGAGTAAGGGGTTAATAGTAACGCATTTAAAGTACCTTGCACAGGAGAAAGGTGAGTTGGCTAGCGTAGCCGTGTGCATTAACCCTGGTTGCATGTCTAAGTCACGTGCTCACTTGTGTGCTGTTCGTGACAGGTGGTATATGGGGACGGAGTGAGGGCAGATATTCTCCATTTGAGGGACCTTTGCAAAGATGAAAAGTGGGACAGCTTGCGAGCTGTGTATTAACCCTTGTCCCGTATGCAGGTCACATATGTGCCATACATGACACCCACCATAACTTATTTAATGGGTGGTTGAAACCTATCCCAGCTTCAAATTGCAAAGTATAATTGCTGTATAACTGTCCACACAGTGAGACCCAACAGGTGAAAACAGTTATCGGTGAGTAGCTATGTGTAATGTGTCATGGGGTAGGCATAAATTTATAGGTGTCCATGTTGTATATATGTACAGTTTGTCTTTATTTATATAGCGCCATTAATGTACATAGCACTTCACAGTAGTAATACGTGACAATCATATAAATAACAAATAATATTAATAACAGGTCATGGGAATTAGTGCTTCAGACATAAAAGTAACATTTAGGAAGAGGAGTCCCTGCTCCAAGGAGCTTACAATCTAATTGGTAAGTAGGAAGAACGTACAGAGACAGTGGGAGGACATTCTGGTAAGTGCGTCTGCAGGTGGTCAAGCTTTATGTATCATGTGTATAGTATTAGCCACGATGCTACTCATATGCTTCTTTAAACAAGTGTGTCTTAAGCTTGGTCTTAGCGGTGGATAGAGTGGGTGCTAGTCGGGTACTGAGGGGAAGGGCATTCCAGAGATTCGGGACAGTCAGTGAGAAAGGTTTATGGTGGGAGAGAGCTTTAGATACAAAGGGGGTAGAGAGAAACATCCTTGAGAAGAACGCAAGAGTCGGGATGATGCATAGCGAGAAATTAGGGCTGAGATTTAAGGAGGGGCAGAAGAGTGTAAAGCTTTAAAAGTGAGGAGCAGAATTGAGTGTGAGATACGGGATTTGATCGGAAGCCAGGAGAGGGATTTCAGGAGGGGAGACGCGGAGACAGATTTAGGAAAGAGTAGAGTGATTCTGGCAGCAGCGTTTAGGATAGATTGTAGGGGAGACAGGTGAGAGGCAGGAAGGCCGGACAGCAGGAGGTTACAGTAATCAAGACGGGAGAGAGTGAGGGCCTGAGTCAGAGTTTTAGCAGTCGAGCAACAGAGGAAAGGGCGTATCTTTGTTATATTGTGGAGGAAAAAGCGACAGGTTTTAGATATGTTTTGAATGTGAGGGGCGAATGTGAGAGAGGAGTCGAGTGTGACCCCTAGGCAGCGTGCTTGGGCTACTGGGTGAATGATCGTACTTCCAACAGTAATGTGGAAGGAGGTAGTGGGGCCAGGTTTGGGAGGAATTATGAGGAGCTCTGTTTTTGCCATGTTGAGTTTAAGGCGTCGGAGGGCCATCCAGGATGATATCGCAGAGAGACATTCAGAAACTTTGGTTTGTACAGCAGGTGTAAGATCGGGGGTTCAAAAGTACATTTGTGTATCATCAACATAGAGGTGATATTTAAACCCAAAAGATGTGATTAGGTCACTGTGATGGTGAGGGGATACCCAGGTCATTAATAAAGGTATTTGGCTCGGCTGGGTGCCCCTGAGCCGTATTGGGAAAATGTAGATTGTCAGCTCTGCAGCCCAGTAATGGCAAAAACACTGTGCATTCAATAAACATGTATGTGTGTCTCCCACCAGGTATAATGTGGCGAGAATCATGTTGTGTCTAACTATGAAATGTATTACTGTAGCAGTGTTTCCCTGTAACCGCACAAAGAAAAAATGGTTTTAAAACCCAGCAGCACAGTGAACAAATTTTAGCTAACTCCTGCTAGGAAGGGCCTAGCACGCTGAGATTTGCTGCGAGCGCTGGTCAGGTAAAATCATTAAAAAGGTTATAACACAATTTTTTATAAAGGTATATAAAAAATTGATGAATAAAAGTCCCCAAGGTTTAGATTTGTATTAAAGTAATGGTCAGAGGAAGTCATTCAGTATGGATAAAAATCCATTTGCATAGGAAACAGAGGGAGCTACTACGCCCTCTAAGCTTCAAAGGACCAGTTTCAAAGGCAGTCCAGGATATGGAGGTGTTAACCATGTGTTAGCAAGGAGGGGGAAAGGGAGAGAATTTCAATAAGCATCCTGGCAAATGGTTGCCCTGCCCAGACTTTCAGGCGCTGAGCCGGCAGGGGGTCTGGCATGACAAGTGGGGAAAAGATGGCGTTTGTCGCACATGCCCAGTTGCTATGCTGAAGCTCCAAGTGCCAGGCTACCCAGGACTGGCAGCTCTGGGATAGGTGGGAATAGTTGGATCCCACGCAGAGGTTGGCTGCAGAGTTTAAAGATAGGAATGTTAACCCTATGAGAATCTGTGCAGCCCATCAGGAAGGAGATTCACCTAAGATTTATCATGCAGCTCAGGTGTATATCTACCTTACCCTGTAACAAGACTTAACATCGTAACTAGTAAGTGTATTTTTCGTTGTAATTGTAAATCAAGCTGTGTATATTCATTGTGTAAATAAATTACAATTTATTTTATCTCTTGCTTTGCTCAATCAAAGGATCCGGGTATTTTGGTGTTAAAAGCATTGGTATCCCGTGACAGTCACCTAGAGAAAGTGTGTACAGAGAAAAGAGAAGGGGTAAGAGGACAGAGCCCTGCGGCACCCCCACAGAGAGATCGATAGAGGAGGAGGTGTTAGCAGAAGAGACACTGAAAGTATGATGGGAGAGGTAGGATGAGATCCAGGATAGAGCTTTGTTCCGAATACCAAGAGTATGGAGAATGTGAAGGAGAAGAGGGTGGTCCATGGTGTCAAATGCTGCAGAGTGGTCGAGTAATATGGGCAAAGTGTAATGACCTCTGTCTTTGGCAGCATGGAGGTCATTAGTTATTTTAGTGAGGGCTGTTTGAGGCGAGTGAGCAGTGTGGAAGCCAGATGTTAAAAGGGATAAGCAAAAAGGTGATATTATGAGCTCATTTGCATGTCATTACCCAGAATCCCTGACTGCAGTGGAAGCACTGTATACTAAGAGATAATGGGGAAATGCAGGGTTGCAGTCCTGTCTGAGACGTGTGAATGTGCTCAAAAGTGATATTTTTACTTATTATATGGGAATTTTTAGAAAATACACAATGGCATCACAGAAATACTATGTTACCTCAATTACCCCAAAATATATAAACCTTGGACAATGTCACAATACAATCTGGCGAGCAAGTGTGGAAGAGTAAAGACAAGTTCTGCAAGACTTTTGGACTGAATTGGACCGGTAGACACCTGTCACGGGTAAGGAATTTTCCTCTCTAAAAGAATAGCTGATTCCAGGAAAATGTGAAGTATGCGCATAGATTAGAAACTTTAAACATTACTTTCCAATAAGTAAAGGTTCCCGTGATAACCTCTGCTGGAGATATAGTGAAATAACCTTTTGGTGTGAAAAAAATAAATATTTATTTTTCCTTGAATGTTTGCCGAGTCCTCAATGACTGTAACTGCTATACACCTTATAACACAGACCTCACTTCATTTTATAATAGGGTGAAGATAAGATAAGCTTCCTTAGCAAGCGAAATGCACCTTCTGGAATTACTGTACAGCAGGGGCGCTGAGCTCCAGTCCTCAAGACCCCCCAACAGGTCCGGTTTTCAGGATATCCCAGCTTCAGCACAGATGGCTCAGTCAGTGGCTCAGTCCGAGACAGAGCCACTGGTTGAGCCACCTGTGCTGAAGCAGGGATGCCAGGGTTTCAGGATATCCCGGCTTGAGCACACGTGGCTTAATCAGTGGCTCAGTCAAAGACTGAAATGTGAAAATAGGAGATGCGCACCATTTTATTTTTGGGAGCTCAAAAAAGCTGGAAATTGGTTGAATAAAACTGTTTGGGCACTTGAAGAAAAACCAAATGAATGCCCTGCTATGTTTGGCACTATTTGGCATCCAATCCAAAGCTAAACTCGAGTGCAGGAGAAGGCCCCCCCCCCAGCGTGGGGTGCAGTACCCTTGACACAGAGAGCCCGAGATCATAGCCAGCATCAGAAGAGTCTGCACATAGGCAAGCGCTTGACCGGTGCAGCCTCTTCTGATGCCTCGGAGGGATACTGACTGTAATCTCAGGCTCTCCGTGCTAAGGGCGCTGCACCCACGCAGGGTGGGGTGGCTGTCTCATGTGCAGCTGCAGAGGTGTGGAATTCGCTACCTCCGCAGCTCAGGTGTATATCTACCTTACCACTGTTTCGGGCTCGGTGTAAGACTTACCTCTCCCTTCCTAACAAAACAACTGTATATCCTTTTCATTTGTTTAACTGTAAAGTATTGCGATGTCCCCTTAAGTGGCCGTGTGTTTTTATTAAAAAAAAAACCCACACAAATGATGATGGTGACAAGCGATACTGATTTATAAAAGATTTCACGAGTTAAACACAGATGGGAAAAAAAGCAAGATAACAATCTAAGGCAGAGGATGTAGGAAAGGAATGGCAGAGAGAAGGGTAAATAAACAGCCAGGGCAATACATGGATGAAAGGGACAGTGAGAAATAGGACCATCCATCAGCAGTGTGCAGGGGTTGGGGGTGCAGGGGGGGGAGAGGGGGTGGGGGTGCAGGGGGGAGAGGGATGGGGGGGTGGGGGTGCAGGGGGGAGAGGGATGGGGGAGAGGGGGTGCAGGGGGGAGAGGGGTAGGGGGTGCAGGGGGGTAGAGGGGGTGGGTAGAGGGGGCAGAGGTTCAGGGGGGAGAGAGTTTGGGTTTAGAGGGGGTGGGGGTGAGGGGGTTGAATTTTAAAATGAACAGAGAGGCAGGGAGAAACATGACAACAAATTCTGATGGTGTGTAAGAAAGCCCATATCCGCACTAATATTACTGTCAAAGAGCATTATCATTTGGAGTTCAAATTGATGCCTTCAAACGTTCCATTGAGGATTTGGATGTTCAAATCATTTATGGAATAATCGGGCTGTGAGAATGGGTGTCCCACCGGAGAGCAGCATCTTCCTTCTTCGCGGTGTGTTATTGTGAGTCTGTGACTTTTGTCAATCACATTTGCTTGACCTGAGAAAGAGAGGAGAACTCGCGAATGTTTGTCTTAGAATATCAATTGTTAGTCCAAATAAAAAAGGTCTCACCTAATACTGAAGTACTCACTTACTCTGCACTATCGCAACTGGACTAACACGGCTATTTCTATTTAATATTTGCAAATGGATGAAACACTTTGGGGCAAAGTCTTATCAGCAAATATCAATGCATTTCGTGTACTCGGAAAGAAATTAAAAGCCACGTCCTGAAGGTTACGTTAACTAAGTAACAAGTTGCGCTGGATATTGGACTATACCAGTGTTTTCTGAACTAAACATTTCCTATTTACTTGGCAAACCTCTTATCTCATGGTAACCGATCAAAACGTTCTATTGTGCGAGCAGACGGTGAGGTTTATTTGACATAAAAGTGTTATCTTGCACCAATCACAAAGGAAAATGTTGACATTCAATTAAAAAAATAACACCGCAAAAAAAAAAATGTGTGCAGTGAGTTTGCAGGCGGGTTAAAGTGAACCTGATAAAGGGGGAAGCTCTCGCTATATAAAACATGCTCACTCCCTTTATACCTAACTGTGGAGAAGTTGGTGGAAATCCGAAATCATGAAGTTCCTGATCCTTGCACTTGTGGTTCTGCAGCTCTCAGAGGGGTTGGTGAGGTGAGTATCATTGAAAATAAAGAAAAAAAAACAATTAAAAAAAATACCATTTAAAAAATCAGTATTTTTCTTAGGTTGAAAATTTAGATGAGTGTTATTCAGCCCCCCCGGAGACCCCTTATTGAGTTCACCCCAATTGTCCCATTTATTTAAATGCCAATAAAACTGGGTAGACACTGAATAAGTTTCCAATTGCAATATCATTTCACACGTACAATTTCAGTGTTATTGGGATGATTGTGACTGTAATTGTAAAATGCAGGTTTTCTCTTCTTTTAAATGTAATGCAACATCTTTTGTCAGCAATAAATTCAGAACACATTGCAGCATTTGGGTTGATACACTAAAAGTACAATAATTAGTATTTTTTCCACAGGGCACCCCTAAGGTGAGTCTGGGGCATCACTGGGTGGTTGCGAAACAAATTTGACAGTGAGTTAGTGAGTGAATTAGACAGTGAGTTAGTGAATGAATTAGACAGTGAGTTAGTGAATGAATTAGACAGTGAGTTAGTGAGTGAATTAGACAGTGAGTTAGTGAGTGAATTAGACAGTGAGTTAGTGAGTGAATTAGACAGTGAGTTAGTGAGTGAATTAGACAGTGAGTTAGTGAGTGAATTAGACAGTGAGTTAGTGAGTGAATTAGACAGTGAGTTAGTGAGTGAATTAGACAGTGAGTTAGTGAGTGAATTAGACAGTGAGTTAGTGAGTGAATTAGACAGTGAGTTAGTGAGTGAATTAGACAGTGAATTTTTGAATGTTTTGACACTGTGCTCATTTACATGTCATTATCCAGAATCCCTGGCTGCATTGCAAGCACTGTATTCTAAGAGATAATGGGAAATGCAGGGTTGCAGACCTGTCTGAGACGTGTCAATGTGCTCACCAGTGATATTTTTACTTATTATATGGGAATTCTTAGACAATCCACAATAGCATCACAGAAATACTATGTTACCTCAATTACCCCAAAATATACAAACCCTGGACAATGTCACAATGCAATCTGGGGAGCAAGTGTGGAAGAGCAAAGACAGGTTCTACAAGACTTTTGGACTGAATTGGACCAGTAGACACCAGAATGTGCTGACAAGTAGGATTTTTATTTGAATGTTGTTAGTAACATTTTAGAAGTATTTATTTATTTGCACTAGCAGCCTATTTCTTTGGTTTGACTTTCACTCGGTTGTAAATTTTGCCTAGCTTGGTGTTTAAGACCAGAAAGGTGTGAATCATTAACGCATATTCGGCCGAATTTTGAATAGTCACAATTTACAAGATAAATTACACAAATGTTAACATTTGTAACAGCGGCAACACAACCACCAAGTGCCTCTACATATGATTTTGCTCCTTTGCAGAGTCCCTCTAAAGAAGTTCAAGTCCATCCGACAGAATATGCGGGAGCATGGAGTGCTGAATAAGTATCTGCAGACACATAAGATTGATCTCTCTGATAGATACAGGGGATATGCTGTTGCTTCAGAATCCATGTCGTTTGATGTAGGTAACGAGAATGCTTGCAATGTCTTCTCTTTGTGTTAGTTCAGTCATTGGGGCGGTGGTTTCCAACCTTTTTTTGGTTAAGGAACCCTATACTTATATTGGGAAATTCTGCAGAACCCCAACCCTCTATAATAGCGCGCCTGAGATCAGATGTATTGTAAGGAACCCCAACCGTCTCTAATAGCACGTCTGAGATCAGACGCATTGTAAGGAACCCCAACCCTCTCTAATAGCGCGTCTGAGATCAGATGCATTGCAAGAACCCCAACCCTCTCTAATAGCGCGTCTGAGATTAGATGGACTGTAAGGAACCCCAACCCTCTCTAATAGTGTCTGAGATCAGATGCATTGTAAGGAACCCCAACCCTCTCTAATAGCGCGTCTGAGATCAGCTGCATTGTGAGGAACCCCAACCCTCTCTAATAGCGTCTGAGATCAGCTGCATTGTAAGGAACCCCAACCCTCTCTAATAGCACGTCTGAGATCAGATGCATTGTAAGGAACCCCAACCCTCTCTAATAGCGCGTCTGAAATCAGCTGCATTGTGAGGAGCCCCAACCATCTCTAATAGCGCGCCTGACATCAGATGCATTGTACATTTTTCTGTATTTGTTACAATTTTCAAATGATCTGTAAGTTGCACGGAACCCTCTAGGGACGCCCGGGGAATCCAAGGCCTCCTAGTAACCCTACACTGCATTGGGGTCTTCGTATCATGGAAACTTTAGAGTAAGAGTGGAATAAAGTGCTGCACTTTCATCTTGGTCACTTGGTGTCACTGTATCAAGTTCTTTGCTACAATGTTGCCCCACGTGCACCCGCCTTGTGAGTGTCAACATACAGTAAGGCGTCAACAACTGGAATCAGAAGTGGTCAACGCAAAAACTCTTCTTTGCCTTGATACACAAATCCCTTATGTGTGACATTAAGCCTAATCAGTACAACTTCTGCTCCCTAGACCTATTACTACGGACAGATCAGCATCGGAACACCTCCCCAGAGCTTCGTGGTTCTCTTCGACACAGGCTCCTCCAACCTCTGGGTCCCCTCTGTGTACTGCCAAAGCTCCGCCTGCAGTAAGTGTCTGAGCGATACGTTCACATTCCGGAACACGACCGATGGGACCCGGCGACAGTGCGCATGCTGTGATACACCATCAGCCGCAGGGCTGGGAAGTGGGGTTTTCCCAACCTAATCTCTAAAGATAATTGGGGGAAACTAGTGTAAAAAAAAAAAAACAGCATCAGATTTATAAAATAAGAAAACCCCCATTCCTTTTAATGGGAATGTTTTCCCCTGATACATTGGTGCTATTTCTTTGTCCATGTTTTGCAAGCGGGACGACTTTGATAACGATCCCCTCAGTGTATTATGGCCAATCCTACTTTGTTTTATTTTTTATATATTATTTAAAAAGACTCCCTAATATTTCAATAAAAAAAAAACGTTGACTTTTTCACCTTTGTTTCTGAGAAGAGTTCCCTGATTTCAATATCTCCCTCATATTGCAATATCTCCCTCATATTGCAATATCTCCCTCATATTGCAATATCTCCCTCATATTGCAATATCTCCCTCATATTGCAATATCTCCCTCATATTGCATTCAAATCAAGAGGCCGAAAATATCTTGTCCCGTGCAAATATCACTAACTTTCTCCTTTTCATCCTGATCACATGGTTCGAAGAAGTGTTGATCTAAAAGAATGATGTATTAGGGTTCTCAAACATGGCCGCCCATATAATCGCCCCAACGCTGCTTAATGGCTCAGCTAATGATCTGCGTAACGGTGCAGAATAAAAGCCGCATATACTGTACCACGGTGTTTGTTATTGGGTTGTCCACAATGATGTCAAACTTACCAAGATACACCTCTTAATCTCTTCAGTGCCATGTGTTGCAGGCTGCTCTGGCACTGACAGGGTTAAAAAATAAAAAAAGGAGGAGATTGTGCTACAACAGGGGGTGGGCAACGCTCGTGTTCAAGGGCCACCAACGGGTCAGGGTTTCAGGATATCCCTGCTTCAGCACAGGTGGCTCCATCAGTGGTTAAGTTGATTGAGCCACCTGTGCTGAAGCAGGGACTGATTGAGCCACCTGTGCTGAAGCAGGGACTTATTGAGCAACCTGTGCTGAAGCAGGGATATTCTTATAACCTGACCTGTTGGTGACCCTTGAAAACTGCTGTTGCCCACCCCTGTGCTACAATGAGTGAGTGCTTTCACTTTGGTGTCACTCATATCATATACGTTACTACGGGTGGATTACAACCTCAAGGAGCAATTCCACCTATGTTTCCCCCCACCCCCATTCTAGGTTTGAATCAGGGGGTCTCCAGAGGTGAACCGCGCTAATTTCAGCTCCGGGGACCCCCTTTGTTCCTCGAGATACTCACCACGCTAGGTGCTGCCAGTAGCATGCCGCGGGGGACTGAAACCTCCATGACGTGCCAGCAGCACCTATGTAGGTAAAGTATCTCTGGAAGCAGCAGGTCTCTCGTAGCTGAAATAAATGAGCGCGATTCTGCTCCGAAGACCCCCTGCTTCCCACGTAGGCGGATAAACCATTCTGTTCCCACGTGGGGTGCTGCATCCAGTCAGTGCGCCAGTTAAACAATATTCATTATTACATGTAAAACAACAACCACAGGATAGGACACGGAGGTAACGTGTAACGTGTAACGTGTAACCATTCTCTTCTTCTAGCAAACCACCCTGTGTTTCAGCCCAGCCAGTCCTCCACTTACAGCTCCAACGGGCAGCGCTTCACTATGGGGTATGGCGGTGGGAACGTCGCTAGCAGCGTCACCGGGCTGTTTGGATATGACACCGTCACTGTGAGTATGAAGGACACAGTTTCCATGTCATTGACCCCAATCTGTGCCAACCAGAGCATTCTACTGAGCCTTGCACATTTAGTGGCAAAAACACAATTTGATGATTATTTATATATACAGTACAGTATGTATATATGTATATATGTAAATATATATACCATAATACTGACACTGTGTGCTCATTTGCATGTCATTTCCCAGAATCCCTTGCTGCAGTGGAAGTGCTGTGTGCTGGGTGATAATGGGGAAAGGCGGGTTGCAGACCTGCCTAAGACATGCAGATGAGCATACAGTTGTATTTGTAAATATATATATATATATAGCAGAATTATACACTAACACGGCTATTTCCGATATATATATGTAAATGTACAGTATATTTTAAGTTATGGTGGGTGAAAAAGCAACAAAAAAACTCCACCGTTAGCATATAGCCAATAAAGAATATCACTTGTGAGCACATTCACATGTCTTAGACAGGTCTCCACCCCGGACTTTCACCATTATCACCCAGCATACTATGCTCCCACTGCAGCAAGGGGGGGAAATGACATGCAAATGAGCACACAGGGCCACCTTTTGCCTAGAATATCCATTCACATGGAGCCCATATAAGATAATGCAATGCTGTATACACACACACACACACACACACGAGTTATTTCGTTTCTCTCTTCTTTTCTTTATTAGATCCAAGGCATTTCCATCACAAACCAGGAGATTGGTTTAACGATTACGGAGCCCAGTTCAAACTTCTACTATTCCCCATTTGATGGTATATTGGGGTTGGCTTACCCAGGCCTGTCTGTGGGAGGTGCTACCACTGTGATGCAGGGAATGTTGCAGCAAAATCTGCTGACCCAACCCATTTTCAGTGTCTACCTGGGCAGGTAAGTAGTCATTCCATCCCCTTTGTCTCTGGGAGTAACCGCAGCTCTAAACGTACCATCCTACAAAGTATTTGATGCAATGAATTTGCGTCTCTGATGCATACGGAGATAAAGTGGCTCCTGGAGTCACAAACCTGGAACTTTCTTACGTGGTCAAATTTAGAATGGTCCCCAAATAAAGATGGTGGATCATGCGCTTATTTTCTGTTGTCTGTCCCCAGCCAATCTGGTGAGGTCATATTTGGAGGAGTGGACACCAACCTCTACACTGGTCAGATCAACTGGGCCCCTCTCTCACAAGAACTCTACTGGCAGGTCGGCCTTCAGGAGTAAGTCTGTGTTACGCCGTTGAACTGGACGCCATCCTTTTCTAACAGGACGGCTGGTTACTTGACTTCCCATTTCTCATTCCAATCCCAAACTTCACATGTCCTGCTTTCTACGGCTACTTTGTTTGACACCTTAATACTACGGCCGCAGTCACTGCGCGCACGCGCGTGGCGGGGCACGTGGCGGGGCGTGCAACAGTTTCAGCCGCGATCTGTGGTCTTCCGCTGCATGTCAAGAGAAGAGCAGGAGATCGCATGGGGGGGGGTATGGGGGGGAGGGGCGCATGGCGATGACATCATATGGCTGGTTCGCCCTCATTGGCTGAACCGCCGCGCCAAAGGACACACGTCTTGTCTTTCGGCAAAGGTGGTCGCGCATCGCACTTTCTGCAGGTGTGCACAGGCAGTGACTGGGGCAAGCCCCATAGAGGGCCGCGTCTTGTTCGTGCCGCGCACGCTTTAGCGCTCACAGCCGCGAGCAGTGGGGTCGGGGCCTAAGTCCTGCATTTTGAGAGAAATATGACAGGCAACTTTTTACATTGAATCAACCACACATTATATAGGTTAGGGTGGGTAAAAAAAGTGACAAAAACTTCCACCGTGCAGCGTACAGCAAATATAAATATCCGGTGTGCGCACACTCACACATCCCAGACAGGTCTGCAGCCCTGCCCCTCCCCATTATCTCATACAGTAGCATACAGCGCTTCCCCTGCAGCCAAGGATTCTGGGAAATGACATTCAAATGAGCACACCGTGCTAATATGGCAGATATACTTATAGGGGTCCATGTTAAAGTGCTCATTTGCATGTCATTTCCCAGAATCCCTGGCTGCAGTGGAAGCACTGTATGCTAAGAGATAATGGGGAAAGGCAGCGTGGCAGACCTGTCAGAGACATGTGAATGTGCTCACAAATGATATTTTTATTTGCTGTACATTGAGTCACACATTTCATATACAGTATGTTGCCAAACAGGGGGGCTACCCAGCATTTGGAATAAATGTTTTCCTTGTAACAATGTCCTGGGTGTTTCTTTCTGTTTGTTAGAGCTGCATTTCCTTGTAACAATGTCCTGGGTATTTCTTTCTGCTTGTTAGAGCTGCATTTCCTTGACTTTTGGAAGTACAAATCTTACGTACTGATTTACCGCACCAAATAGTTTAGAAAAAAGTAATGAAAGTAGATTTTTAGACACAAAATATCACCTTTAAAAAAATCCACCAACAAGTCATGTTACTGCAGTAACTAGTGTACTAAATAGCATGTTATAAGCCCCGCCCAGAGGTGTCTGATGCATCTGATTGGAAGACAGGTAGATTAAATTACGGGATCCTTGAACCACAAGAAACATGGAACGTGACTGCTGATAAGAACGGTGGCGGATTCCCTATCAGGCCGATAAGCCCGGGCCTAGGGCAGCAAAATTTGGGGGTGGACAAAAGTGTCCGCCCCCAAATACAGATGCCGCGCTCTCGGGCCTGATAGGAAAGCACTTACACGCGGCGGCCGCCTCCTTGCTGCCGCCCTCCTTCCAAATCGCAGCGTCCAATGAGGCCGCGGACATCACCGTGACGTCATGACGTCGCGTTACCGTGGCAACGCGTCGCCGTGCGAATGACACGTTTTGTCATTCCTGTGCTGTTTCAGCCTCTAACATCTGCTTGGGAGGCCAGTTCCCGGATACCCCACACTTTCCGTACTTACATTTCCCTGGCGCCTCCCACCCTCCACCTTCAGAGCGTGGCTTCTTATCCCAGCCCTTCCCTTTCTCTTAAAGGCACTCTGTATAGTTACTCCGTGTACTTTTCCCAGATTTTCCATCAACGGACAAGCTACCGGGTGGTGCAGCCAAGGCTGCCAGGCTATTGTAGACACCGGAACCACCCAGTTGAACATCCCCGAGCCTTACATGGGTCAGCTCCTGCCGTACCTGGGGATCCAACAGACAAACGGAGCGGTAAGAACCGAGTCGTGTTAAACAAATGTATCAAGTATGTCACTGAGCAAGACTTGGGAAGGATCAGCCAAGCAATGCAGGGGGGTATTCAGCCCTGAATGTAAGATAGAGGACAAGCAATGCAGGGGGGTATTCAGCCCTGAATGTAAGATAGAGGACAAGCAATGCAGGGGGGTATTCAGCCCTGAATGTAAGATAGAGGACAAGCAGTGCAGGTTTCACGAGATACATAGTACTGAGTGGCACTTTAATCAAGCTTTTCCCAGCTGATGAAATGTTGAGGAAAACAGCATTAGATTTATCAATGAAAACAATAATCATTGTGGGTTATGTGGTAACCCTGGTGTTGTTTTCTTTTACAATAGTATGGCAGCCAAATATATATATACTGTACTGTGTATATATATATATATATATATATATATATATATATATATTATACTGTATATACATATATACTGTATATACATATATATACACACACACACACATATATATTTATACACACACACACATATATATATACACACACACACACACACACACACACATCAGATAGTTTCCCTTATAAATACGTTCTGTTTTACTGCTGATTCGATGCAGGTGTTGATACCTTTTAGCAGACCAGCATTAGAGTTCTTCATAGAGGGAATTATAGCGCACAGAGCTTTTGAAACCTCATATTTCTTGTTGAAGTGTTCTGTACGGAACTGCGCTGCGTAGTACATATGGGCCGACATCATCTGTTAGTTTGAACATTTGCTATAAATCTGTTTTTATTTCAGTACCCTGTTAACTGCAACAATCTCCAGAATATGCCGACTCTCAGCTTTACCATCAACGGCGTCTCCTTCCCTCTGCCCCCCTCTGCATACATCGTCCAGGTACCCGATGTGCTAATAACATGAAAACATTCACCCCCACCACAGACAATGTGATGTTACCAGGGAAGCAGCCCCCCTCCCCCGTTTGCTAATCTAGTGGGGCTCCCAAAAGCAATGATTTGGTCTTTGGGACACCCATTCTCTCAAAGTTTTTATATTGGGTCGCTAAAAACTGCAATGTTTTCTGTTTATTATCATTATCTCTGACTCCCACTCCCCCCCCCTTTTTTTAAGCTACTTTCTGCATCTTGCACGGTGTGGCTCACTCTGGGGCCCCCGATAAGAGCCCTGCCCCCCCCACTTAGGCTGGAAAACACTGTATATATATATATATATATATATATATATATATATATAAAACTACTTTTAAAAAATGACTCTTAGCCCCACTTTAATTTTATAACAATAACAAATATTTGGGGATTTCTGTTTTTACAGTGTAAATGTGGCATATACCTTCCTAAAATAAGAGCTTCATTTAACAGGGTAAAATCAGGTGTGCTACCTTTTTTAACCCCTTTTATGCTCAAGGAGGCTGCGATTATCACGCTGCGTGTTATTCTATGCTCTGCGATGCATTGCAGACCTTTGTGACATTTAGGGTTGCCAAGTGGCTTCTCCAAAAATACTGGACTCAATGGTGAAAGGTGCGTCAGGTCACTATGTCCAGGGAGGAAAATACTGGACACATACATGTGCAGTATTACCTCTCATTTTTTACTGGACAGAGTATCCGAATACAGGACAGTCCGCTTCAATACCGGACACCTGGCAACCCTAGTGACATTGAAGTGATGAAGGCCCCTTAGCCACTGTCCCCAGCACATCCGAATCCTCACTCTGTGCTGCAGAATGCGTCCCACAGACCTGACTCGTTTCTCTCGCTTCTAGGAGAATGGATACTGTTCCGCTAACTTCCTGAGCATCAGCCTCCCGGCCCAGAACGGACAGCCGCTCTGGATACTGGGAGACGTCTTCCTGAGGGAGTATTATTCTGTCTTCGACTTCGGAAACAGCCGGGTCGGTTTTGCATCGGCGGCATAAGCCTGCGCGGTGTTTAAACCGGGGCCTGACATCGGCCACGACATCACCAGTGCCCAGTGAGGGGCCAGGACGCAGCAAACTCGCACTCGCTGATTACTTTGTATCTCTGCAGGTTTCGCTTCCGTCTTCGCTCGCTCTTTCTGACATTAAATCAGTCACAACATGAGCCTGTGTTTTTCCATTTTGTTTTCTACGTCCGGAGGTTAAGGAGGCGCTGAGATTACAGGAAATGTGGGGCTATTTTACGGGGTGACTCAGGGGCACTTGTTTTTTTTACAGTTTAAGGCTTTGTCCCCGCTGGCGCTGAACACGCTCATGCTTGGAGTGCTCTCTAAGCATGAGCGCCGAGTGTCCTTCAAATTTTTGCAAGCGTTTGCGCAGAGGGGGGGGGGGGCGTAGGGGGACGCTGCAGGGGAAGCTGAGCGCGCTTGAAAGTTGAAAAAAATTGTTTACCTAAGCACCGAGCGCCGGTGAGTGTGTGTGCCCGCGCATACGCGTGCGCGCATCGCGTGAGCGGGGACTTGCATATATATATATATATGCAAGTCACCTCGCCAAGCATCGCCCGCTCAGCGAGCTCAGCGCTAGCGGGGACGCAGCCTAGAAGAAACTCCCTATAGTGATAATGAAATGATTCGGATTGGCCTGGATGCTGATTGGGAGAGATGGAGGCAGGAGGGGTCTTCTTTATTTGTTATTTAAACCTAAACAATTGATAGCAGATTACGGAAACATTATTATTGGTTGCTGAGAGAGGGCCCATGTGGGATAGAATTGTGGGAGGGTTGTAAAGCAGTTTCCAGCAGTGAGAGTCCATACAGCAAACTGTACATATATATTACATATGTATGTGTGACTCTGTGTCTCTCTCTTGAACAATACATGTGTATGTGTGTATGTATGTATGTATGTATGTATGTATATCTATAAAAATGAAAATGTTGTTTGTTTGCTGAAAAAGAATATAAATGAAAATGTTGTTTGTTTGCTGAAAAAGTTGTATATTTGCTGTGCTTATGGGCAATCTGATTGGTCCATTGGTCTGTCACTCACTCTCTGGTCAATCTGATTTGTCCATGGCCCAGCCCCGCCCCCACACTCCTCTCATTGGCCTGCGTGGTTTGCTGACCTCACAAACCCACATGCCACACTCAGAACAATCACTGCCTCACCGCCTGCTCTCACCTCCCCTGCGGACTAGACACCACCTCAGGTACCGTGCGCTGCCGCGTGCTCCCCCCCCCCAACACCACCCCCCCAAGCTAAACCCCCCCCCACTCCCGCCCCCCCCTTCACCAACAAGAAGCACACGCCACTTCTCCTCACCACCCGCGTGCCCATTCTCTCTCCCCTCCCCTCACCGGGGACTGCCGGGAGCGCCGGGGAGGGGTGAAGAGGGGGGGGGGGAAACGCGCAGGGGACAAGGGGGGAGAGAAACACCGCATGTGGGGGGAGGGGACCGATCGCCTGGGACAGGGGGGGGGGGGGACTCACACACCCCAACCCAAGATTCACACCCCCACCCAAGATTCACCCCCCCACAAAACAATTATTATAGATTCACATCCCGGGCAACGCCGGGTCTCTCAGCTAGTATATATATATATATATACACATATATATACATATATATACACATATAAGGCTCAACCCCGTTATAACGCGATCCGTTACAACGCGCATCCGCTTATAACGCGTTTCAAGCGTGGCTCTCAATTTTCGTATTTATGAATACCTTACAACACGATTATTGGTATCATAAATACTTTATTGTACAATGTATACAATTGTACATTATTTCTAACGCGATCCGCTTATAACGCGATGGGATTATTTGGACCCCAAGCACCGCGTTATAAGGTGGTTGAGCTGTACTAACAATGAAAAGACTGCGCCTATATGCCTAGTGGTAATATGTAATTGTGGGTGTAATGATATTCTAAAGCTCCTATATAAGCCCCTTGCTGATTGCTAGTATAATATTCTCATAGAAAATAGAGTAATATATTACCTACTGATTGCTATGGATGAAAAATCAACAATTGAACATATAACAATGTGTTGCTGATGTCAAAATACAATGTTTGTGATAAAATTTAATTAACGATTAATAATCTAAGTTATATACCATATATGCAAAAAATGAAAAAATAGGAAAAAATCAAAAATATATATATGGAATTACAGTTGTGTGAAAAAGAAAGTACACCCTCTTTGAATTTCATGGTTTTACATATCAGGACATAATAACAATCATCTGTTCCTTAGCAGGTCTTAAAATGAGGTAAATACAACCTCAGATCAACAACAACACATGACATATTACACTGTGTGATGATTTATTTAACAAATTTTTTTTTTGGATTTATTAAAAAAATACATACATAAAAACAATAATAAAAGACAGTCCAAGATAAAAACCATACAAATTTGAGTCCACTGATTGAATGTTCCCAATTGCTTGGTGCACTAAACAGGATACTAGCAGCCATCTTTGTGGGTAAAACGACCTCCCCTCACAAATCTGCATAAAAACAAAGAAAAGAAAAAGCGCCCGATCCTAGTGCATTATTTCTAAAAGATACATTTAATAAATTCCATAGCTCACAATTCAAAACTCACAAACAAAGATAGTATTTAGGAGTTTTATGATATTAATACTCATGTCCCAATCAAGCCGCTGGAACTCCGCTGCTCTGCTCTGCTCGTCTGAACTGTCCATCACAAACTCCCGTCCAGCAGGAACTCACAATGGTACAGCTGACAGATCCTCCCCCGGCAACAAACTTCGGGTGCCTTTAGTTCCGGGCAGGGAACGAATTGAATGGTACAGCGGATTTCCCCAGTACTTCAATGTAGGTATACCGCACATAGACGCCTTGACATCAGCAACACATAGGACCCTACGCGTTTCTTCAGATAGGCCGATTTCTTCAGGGGATGGATTCTGGGTACGTACACAGCATATATATATCCCCAGGAACCAATCACATGAAATGTATACAAGCTTAACACATGTGTAGTGTATATGTTCTAATTGCTAGTCCTTGTAACGCGTAGCTCACCACAAACGCAGCGCGACCGCGGTGCTGAGGCAGGGAATTGAGTAACGGCAACCCACAGCCACGCGGGCGCGCCTAGGATGTAGATTGCTCGTACAAGCCGGGTCAGGATTATAGATGTGAGAGTAGTAGAGGGTACTTGCCGAATCAGGAGAGGAGAGTTGCGGAATGTCGGGGTACATAGCCAAGTTCAGGACTGGAGACAGGAGAATGGTCGTTCGTAGCCAGATCAGGAGAGGAAAGGTGCGGAGTCCAAGGCAAGACAAGGCCAGGTAACATGAACTCAATGCAGTAAGGCACGGCGTCACACAAGACTATGCTCAGCAATGAGAGACTGAGCGAAGCAGGTATTTGAAGGGAGATCCTCCAATGAAGAGGCAGGGCGGAACCAGGAACGGAATCCCATAGGCTGCTGGTGCACACAGGTGTGCCCTATGATGCAGCCTGATCAGGAAGGGAGGCGGGACTGAACGTGCGCTGACCTGCGCGCATCACAGAGGTCAGAGCTTGGAGTCCGGTGCGCAAGACACTCCCACGCTGGTCCTGTCCGTCAGCGGGGCGGGGGCGGAGAGAGGGGAGGCTGGACGAGCGCAACTGCCGAGCGCCAGAGCAGGGGGCGGAGCTAGAACCCGCGGAAGGGCAGACAGACTGCGCAAGATCCGCGCGCGCAGCAGGGCCGTGAGACTGCGCTACCTGAGTGTCCGTCACAGCAGCAGGTTTGGGGTGAGGAGACGGTCTCCAGCCGCCAGGATGGCGAATCCTCACAGTCCTATCACATGACAACATTTAATTAGAACACCAATGCTTGATACATTCACACAGTCATTATAAAAACATATAAAACATATGTATTAACATATAATATATATATATTATTAACAAAGAGAATGTACGCAAAATACAATGGAACACATACAATACAAATCAGCTCTTATAATGATGATACTACTTTTATATTTAGTATATCTCCAATTAATCTTCATATTAGACAAAGGAGGACTTATAAATCATTAAATAAAGGATTAGGCTTGTTTAGGAGGACAAATATTATTCATTTGTTCAAATCACTATAGTGTTGTTACTTACAATTATTCTTGTGAACTATGTTCTACTTGGCTCATTAATCAGTTCATATAGAATCTATATTATAGATGATCATAATGATCACAAATAATGAAACCTTTTTAAAAAAGGTATATTGTTTTATAATATAAACAATATATCTCCAGATTGAACTTCATAATACCTGCAATTATTGCCATAGAAGATATTGAGTTTAACTTTTGAATAAAGAATCTTATATGGAATCTGGCAAAAAGAAGTAATTAACAGTTTTATACCTATTTCTAATTTTTCAGTTTGTCAAAAATGTAATTATATATTGGATGTAGGGATAGAGAAACGGGAAAACAGCTGTTCACCCACCAGGTGCTCAAGAGATTAACAGTCACTGGATTGTATGGCAATCAATAAGCGTGGTAGGTCAGGGCAACACTCTCGTGTAATGATGTAAAGTCTCTCCCAGCAATTGGCTCCGTATAGGGCACAAATAAACATTGAGTTAGAGAGACTCACGGTTAGCAGAGTGGTTGATGCCGAGCCTCATGGATCCTTGTTGCACCGCCAACCCGTCTAGCAACGTATCCGTTGCACAGGGCGGTCACCTGACCGGCGGTGATGACGTCCTCAGGGACAACAAAGCAGCAACCCGGTGTGCGATCCGTTGGAGACGGCAGAAGAACTCCTCCCACAGGAGGCAAGAAACAGCGCACAGCCGTAGGACAAACGGAGAGATAGCTTCTGATGGGGACTAAAAAAAGTTTATTTGGTGCAGAGTATACAGCTGACGGATCCTCTGACGAGTTTCAGCCCTCAGGCCTTTGTCAAAGAGTGATCCGTCAGTAAAACCGGAAGCCTAAATATACGAAACACAACCTGGAACACCTGTGCATGCCACTGATCAATGATAAGTAGCAGGTGAACAGGATGGTAGGTATAACAGGCATGAGTAGAACATATACAATAGTTAAAAGATTGCGACCACACATAAAGACTCTGTGGACTAAATGAAACAATTAATACATCACTCTAATGAATAACCAAAAGGGGAGTATTAATCAAGGGTTTGCAAGTCAATAAAAACACAAGCAAAAATCACAATGCATACAGTATACTAACAATGCACAAATAGGTATTAAATATTATACAACATAAATAAGATACCCAATCATATGGAGAATATTAATGTAACATAATTGATCATGTATGAAATTGAACAAAATGCTGACAAATGTATGAGTCTCAATAAATTAGAAAGGAGGGAGGGGGGAAGGGTAAAGGGGGGAGGGTAAGGGGGGTGGGTGGGGAGGTAGGGAAGGAGGGGGGGGATGGGGAGGTAGGGAAGGAGGGGGGGGGGGTGGGGAGGGAGGGAAGGAGGGGGGGGAGGGTAAGGGGGGGAGGGTAAGGGGGGGATGGGGAGGGAGGGAAGGAGGGGGGGTGGGGGGGGAATGGTAATAAATTAACTAATCAGCAAGAAAGTTTTGTAAGGCCCATTCCACATTCAAACCATGTGGTTGTAGTGTGTTAAGGCTAAAGATCCATTTCATTTCTGTTTTATTAAGGCGATTAAGCCTATTGCCGCCTCTGATAATGGAAGGAACGTGTTCAACACCAAAGAAACGAAAATTGGTAAGACCACCAAAGGGACATTGACTAAAGTGTTTTGACACCGGATGTAGAATGTCCTTTTTATTAATTAATCTAATGTGCTCAGAGATTCTAATGTGTAACGGGCGTATCGTTCTGCCTACATATTTAAGATTACAACCACAGATGATAACATAGACCACATAATTCGTGTGGCAATTGATAAAAGTGCTAATCTTATACCTGTTAATGGGATATAGTGTATGAACCCTTTTCGTTGGTAAGGCATATGGGCAGTATCTACAAAACCCACATTTATGGAAACCTTTTGGTGTATTGGTAATGCGTGGTTGATGTTTTGATAGATAAAGACTTTTAGAGATGGAGGAAGCTAAAGTCTTAGCCTTTTTGAAAGCAAATTTGGGCCCATGTTTAGTAATGTTTTTTAGGTCAGGGTCAAGTTCTAATACACCCCAATGTTTAGACACTATCTTTTGAATCTGTGATGCCTGTCTGCTGTACTTAGTGATGAATAAAGGACTATCACAGAAACGATTCGTCTTGGGTTTATTATATTTGATCAAACTGGTACGATCTACCATGTCCGCATTCAAAAAGGCCGAGTTAATGTCCTGTTTAGAGTAACCTCTATCCAAGAATTTGGAACTTAATGTTTGTGAGTGTTGGAGAAAAGTGTCCTGGTTTGAGCATAGCCTTTTATACCTAAGGAATTTACCCTTTGGGATCCCCCGAATCAGGGATCTGGGGTGGCTGCTCTTGGCATGGAGATAGGAGTTCCTTGAGTTTGGTTTGGAAAAAATATCAGTGTAAATAGTAGTTTCAGGGTCACCAAGGAGTGTCACATCCAAATAATTAATCTTATGAGTGTCAGTTTGATAAGTGAAGTGTAAATGAATTGTGTTATTATTAAGGGTGTGAATAAAGGTGTGCAAACTATCTAAATCACCATCCCAGATGAAAATCAAATCATCAATGTATCTCTTATAAAAAATGATGTTAGAACGAAAAATATTAGTGCTACCAAAAATGTGAACAGATTCCCACAAGCCCATAAAGAGATTGGCATATGAGGGTGCAAAGGAAGTCCCTATAGCCGTGCCCTGTTTTTGAAGATAAAATTGTGCATCAAAAAGGAAATAGTTGTGTGTTAACAAAAATAAAATTGAATCATTAATGAAAGTGGTTTGTGCCGTGGATAGAGAAGAATTTTGAAGATAGTGATAAATGGCTTGGAGGCCGTGTTCGTGCTCTATAATTGTGTAAAGTGATGTGACATCCATGGTGACCCATCTGTACCCATCCTTCCATATAATGTTTTGTAAAGCAATCATTAATGCAGTAGTGTCCTGTATGAAGGGTGGCAATCTGCGTACAATGGGTTGTAGGTAGTTATCAACATACCGGGAGACACCATCTCCCAAAGATCCAATACTAGAGACAATGGGTCGCCCCGGAGGACTCTCCATTGACTTGTGGATCTTTGGGAGATGGTGAAACACCGGTATGACCGGAAACTCACATTTCAAAAATGATCTCTCTTTATTACTTAATACATGTAAAGTGTCACCAAGTTCTAATAGTGTATGCAGTTCACCAAGGTACCTATCAGTGGGATCACAACTAAGTTTTATATAAAAGTTGGTATCACTTAGTAATCTCAAGGCTTCCTCTCTATATTTAACTGAAGATTGCACCACTATGGCCCCCCCTTATCCGCATTTTTGATGGTAATTGAAGTATTATTCTTTAATAAGTCTAAATCTCTTCTTTCACATTGAGTAAAATTATCAGGTGTTGGGAAGGAACCAGAGATAGAAAAGCCCCTGGCCAATAGTTTAAGGTCTCTATCAATTAATTTTTCAAATGTAGATATACATGGCCCCATGGAACCATGGGGAATGAATGATGAGCGTTTTCTTAGACCAGAATCTATGTGGCCAAAGAAGGGAGGGTCAGTGGGAGTCTCAGTACCACATTCATAAGCCAATGTTTGCATTTCAAAGTTAAAAACATTTTCTTCAAAGGAACAAATATCACTCTTTAGTGGTTCATTATTACGTTCACTGGTATCAATATTAGAGTCCTGAATAACATTCACATTTTTGGAATACAACTTTTTGAGGGACAATTTCCTCGTATACTTTTGGAGGTCTATAATAGTTGAAAATAAATCAAAATTTTCTTGAGGCGCGAAATTAAGACCTTTGTCCAAAAGTAGGATTTGTTGTGGTGTCAAAACCGTGTCAGAGATGTTGATACCGTTGCTCAGATTAGTGTTTCAAAGTATTTTTTTCTCTTGTTCTCTGATCCATAACGTTTCTCGTTTCTTTTTTCCCCTTCTACACCTTTTCCGTTTTTTGTTGGAATTATGTCTGTATTTGTAGGAGTAGATCTTGAGCGATCCTCTCTAGAGCTCATGTAGGTTTTATTAAAGTATCCCCCTTCTGAATCTCTATTGGCGTCTTGGTTCTGTTTAAGGAAAGATACTGATGGTCTATCACCAGCATCAGATGAATCTGTGTCGAAGCTCGATCTTCGATCAGAATGCGGTGACTTTAAGATGGACCTTGTAGAAGGTTTATGGGTAACATTATCCATCTCTGAGAACCCTTTGTGGGGTGTGGAGTGAGAGGGGGTTCTAGACTTAGCAAATTCTCGAGTGGGAATTGGTCTTTCCCAGAAATAAACCTGACTCCTCTCATAGTCAGATTTATCCCTGAAATTTTTTTCTTGTTTTATTGCTACCACCCCTTTCTCCATCTTCTCGATATTTTGTAAGAGGATCTTATCATTATGTGTGAAACGTTCCATGTCTTTAAACTTAAACAATTCATTTTTCAGAGTATCAATATCAGTGGTTAATGATTTCTTCTCATTTATTTTGAAATGTACAATCAATACCATGAGTTGTGTAGAGCACTCATCTAGTATCTTTCTCCAATGGGTTTCAAAAACCTTATTGGGAAAGCCAATATATTGGTGTAGGAATCATTTAATAACCTTATCCTATTACTAATTATTAAACTATACCAAAGAAAAAAAGTAGAGATAAAATGTAAGATAAGATCTTGTTTGCCTTTGCAGCTACTGCCTGACTTTGGGCACTGTTGCTAAGCCTGCTGTCTACAAGCACTCCTAAATCCTTCTCCATCAAGGATTCTCCTAATTTATCCAGAGCTGAAATCAACGCAGTTCAGACCCCCCTGCTTCAAACCCATTGGAATTATTATTATTAATTTTTTTAAGCAATGCTCCTTTAGCCCTTTCAGTGCCACCATGGGGGGTCACAGAACCTGAGTGCCACGACCCCTCTGGCCGCTTTCAATAGCGGTCACATGACCACAGTGTCCATTTTTCAGGCAACAGACGTCCTCCTCCTCTGCTGTTCTCTCACCGGGAATATAACGTCCTGCACTCCCTGGCAACACAGGACGCGATCTAACCAGGAAAACAGCCTTCCTTGGGCATGGCTTTGTCACTATGTCTTGAGGCCCTCACAGGGTTAGAGCAGCAGCTCACCATGGTCAGCATTTCTTTGTTTTCATTTTATTTTTCTTACTATAAAGGAGCATTCCAAGCGCATGTAATTTAATGAATTTCTTTTTTTACATAACATAGGTTTGGAAGCAGGGGGTCTCCTCAGGTGAACCCCATTCCTTTCAGCTCTGGGGACTCCCTGCTTCCCGAGATACAGACCCCCAAATTGGGTACTGGTATCTCTGTACAGTTTAAAGCTCCCGCGTCACGCAGACCAATAGGAAGCCAAACCTGATGATGTCACGGCTTCCTATTGGCCAACAGGACGCGGGAGATTTGAAACATGACATGACATGAACTCTAGTATCCAGCGCCCCCTACAGAGGTCTGTGTCTCCAGAAGCAGGGAGGTCCCCGAAGCTGAAATTAATGGGGTTCAGCTCCGGAGACACCCCTGCTTCAATGCTATGTTAAAAATCTTTTTAAAGAGCAGGACATGCTCAGGGGCAAAATACTAACACAGTATGAGTTCACCTCATATGTAGGCTTTGGGGGGATTGCTGCTTAAAACAGTTTTGCAGCTAGGAGACTTTAGTTGATTGACTGCCCCCTTCCTGCCCCCCTCCTGCCCCCCTCCTGTCCCCCTCCTGCCCCCCTCCTGTCCCCCTCCTGTCCCCCTCCTGCCCCCCTCCTGTCCCCCCCCCTGCCCCCCTCCTGCCCCCCTCCTGCCCCCCATACTGCCTTTGTCAACATAATACAATCTATAAAACACACAGAAAAAAACACATCCAAGCCCAAATATGTAGCACCCAGAAGCTAGAAATGGCGCTAAAATGAATGAGTTCTAGCGATGCTCAGGGATAATAATAAGATAAGAACAGAAAAGATTCCCTTACAGGAGCACCCGGGGATACCAGGAGCACCCGGGGATACCAGGAGCACCCGGGGATACCAGGGGCACCCGGGGATACCAGGGGCACCCGGGGATACCAGGGGCACCCGGGGATACCAGGGGCACCCGGGGATACCAGGGGCACCCGGGGATACCAGGAGCACCCGGGGATACCAGGAGCACCCGGGATACCAGGGGCACCAGGGGATACCAGGAGCACCCGGGGATACCAGGGGCACCAGGGGATACCAGGAGCACCCGGGGATACCAGGAGCACCCGGGGATACCAGGAGCACCCGGGGATACCAGGAGATATGTGATACCAGGAGCACCCGGGGATACCAGGAGCACCCGGGGATACCAGGAGATATGTGATACCAGGGGCACCAGGGGATACCAGGAGCACCCGGGGATACCAGGAGCACCCGGGGATACCAGGAGCACCCAGGGATACCAGGGGCACCAGGGGATACCAGGAGCACCCGGGGATACCAGGAGCACCCGGGGATACCAGGAGCACCCGGTGGATACCAGGAGCACCCGGGGATATCAGGAGCACCCGGGGATACCAGGAGATATGTGATACCAGGAGCACCCGGGGATACCAGGAGCACCCGGGGATACCAGGAGATATGTGATACCAGGGGCACCAGGGGATACCAGGAGCACCCGGGGATACCAGGAGCACCCGGGGATACCAGGAGCACCCGGGGATACCAGGAGCACCCGGGGATACCAGGAGATATGTGATACCAGGAGCACCCGGGGATACCAGGAGCACCCGGGGATACCAGGAGCACCCGGGGATACCAGGAGCACCCGGGGATACCAGGAGATATGTGATACCAGGAGATATGTGATACCAGGAGATATGTGATACCAGGAGATATGTGATACCAGGAGATATGTGATACCAGGAGATATGTGAACAACATGTATTAATGCACCATTAAAAGTAGATCAGAAAATGGTCAAAATGGACGGGGACTCCTAACCAAAGTCCTATAATAAGAAGGAGTGGCTCAGTGAGTAACGACACTGACTGGCACTGAGTGTGAAGCAGGGGAGCTTGGTTCAATTCCCAGTGTCAGCTCCTTGTGACCTTGGGCAAGTCACTTTATCTCCCTGTGCCTCAGGCACCAAAAAACATAGATTGTAAGCTACACAGGGCAGGGACATTGTCTGCAAAATGTCTCTGTAAAGCGCTGCGTAAGCTAGCAGCGCTATACAAGAACATGCTATTATTATTATTATTATTATTATAATGGACTTTGGTTAGCAGTCCCCGTCCATTTTTACCATTTTCTGATCTACTTTTAATGGTACATTAATACATTTTGTTCATATATCTCCTGGTATCCCCGGAATTTTTTCTGTTGTTTTTATAATAAAATATATATCTGACATTTGACAGAAAAAAATGGCCTCTTGGGATTGCTATAGAATTCACAGAAATCCAACACAAATATAATGTAATAGGGGTTACGTTTTGGGAGCCTGGCTGCTTCGTGGTGTATATTGCGGCTGGGAAGTATATTTTAGACATGGCAGAAAATCCATGCTGGAAGAGGCCTCAACCGATGTCCCTTGCTTGCTCCAAACGTACCAAATCTCAAAATAAACCTCGGACGCAAATCATGAGATTAAACGCAGGGCCTGTGCAGGGTATTCGGCACACAAGGCCAACTTTCAGTCTTGTGCCTCCCCCCCCCCTCTCTCCATTATTAACTTTAAGATTTAAAAAAAAACTTTATAAGTCCATTCTCTCTCTCTCTCTCTCTCCTCCATTATCTCTCTCTCCCCCATCCTCCATCACCCTCTATCCTCATACTCCCTCCTCATTCTCTCTCACCTTTCCTCCTCATCATCTCTCTCACGCTCCTTCTCAACCTCCCTCCTCATCCCCCCTCTCACCTCCTCCACATCCTCTCTCATCTCTCTCTCATCCATCCTCCTCATCCTCCCACACCCCTTCTCATCCTCTAACCACCCTCCCCCTCCACATCCTCTCTTTCACCCCCCTCCACCAGTTAGAATTCCTTCCCTGGCTGTGGAATGGAGGAGTGGAGAGTTGGAGCACTGGAGGACCTCCCTGTGCATGTATCAGAAGTTGTCACCTACCTCTGGGCTAGGGCGGCCTCCACCAGCACCAGCCTCTGCTGCAGCCAGCCGAATGCTTCCTTCTCTGCTCCCCCTGCCCTACCTTCCACCACCTTCGCCGCCCTCAAAATGTAACCACCTAGTTCGCCTAGACCTTGCACCAGCCCTGTTTAAACGGCCACAGTTGTTATTGGAATTACATCACCAATAATGTCTGATCACATTGTTCTTCCACCGGGGTCGCTGACCCCTCAAACCACTATCGACCACCGCTTAAACCAACTAACCGGGCCGCACTAGCAGGACACACCTCATGACCTACGAAGACCAACTAGAAGGACACAGACAGACACACCTCCCTAGCCAGGGCCTGCCACCACCTTCCCCACCATATAAACCCCCAAATTCATGCTGTATTCAGCCACGATGATCTGATCAAGCCCACCCACCGCCAGCTGTGACAAACAACATACCATTCACACACCCCAACTTTTGCTTTTTTTAAATTTTTAACATCATACCCCTAACAAATCATACCTTCAACAAATCATACCCACAACCGATCATATCCCCAACAAATCATACCTCCAACAGATCATACCCCCAACCGATCATATCCCGAACAAATCATACCTCCAACAGATCACACCTCCAACAGATCATACCCCCAACCGATCATACCTCCAACAGATCATACCTCCAACAGCTCATATCCCCAACAGATCATACCTCCAACAGATCATACCCCCAACAGATCATACCTCCAACAGATCATATCCCCAACAGATCATACCTCCAACAGATCATACCTCCAACAGATCATACCCCCAACAGATCATACCTCCAACAGATCATATCCCCAACAGCTCATATCCCCAACAGATCATACCTCCAACAGATCATACCCCCAACAGATCATACCTCCAACAGATCATACCTCCAACAGCTCATATCCCCAACAGATCATACCTCCAACAGATCATACCTCCAACAGATCATAGCCCCAACAGATCATAGCCCCAACAGCTCATACCCCAAACAAATCATACCCCCAACAAATCATATCCCCACCGGAGATGGGCAGAAACTTCCCAGCTTCTGGAAATCAGTAAGGTGATACCATCACCTGACTCTCTTTAAAACCCCTTTTACCCCAACCTCCCTTCACTAACCTACAGATCACCCACTTAACCCTTTCCTCTGAATGGGGCCTCGCCCTCCCATCATGTCCCCCTTTCTTAAGAACTACTGGGGGAGTCCTAGACTGAGCCCACTCTCTCCTTACATATGCCATAGTTATAGTTACACGGCACATGGCACAAATCCGGGTCATTGCTTCACACAAAGCGATATCTCTCTTTACCCTTATTCTCTCATGTATTTGCTTGTCCTGAGAAAAGTCAATATTAATATCTGTCAGTGATATGAGTCGGGTCAGCGATTCCATTAAAGCATGTCAGCTCTGACCCATATCTGTGCGACCAAAAAGTCACCTTATTCTACCAATGTCTGCACCAGGTACCACTTTTCTCCACAAATAAAGACTTTTGTTTTTTTTATATTATGGAATTGTCATTGCCTACGTAATATTCCTGAATATTTTTTGCGCGTGTGAGACCTTTTATTAGACTAAAGACCACATTAAAGGAGCTTGGGGGGTCCGCGGAGCTGAACCACGTTAATTTCAGCTGCGGGGACCCCCTGCTCCCCGAGATACTTATATTTGAAATCTGTTTAAAGGTCCCACGCATGCAGGTCAAAAGGACGCCGCCAGGGATGACATCACAACTTCTGATTGGCCTCCGGGTCGTGGAACTTTTAAACAGACATTTTCCAGGCCAAGCCGGCACTGCTATCGGTACCCCCTATGGAGGTAAGTATCCCGGGATGCAGGTGGTCCTCGGGGCTCGCAGCTCAGCTCAGGAGATCCCCTGCTTTAAACCTAGTCCAACTTTTTTTTATTTTAACTCAAGAGGTAATGCCACTTTTAATGAACAGGTTTTTTTCCCCAGAGTTAATGTTCTCCTTCCAGTAGGAAGGAAGGTGCTCAGTGGCTATGGAATTGTTCATATATATATATATTAATTAATCAGTAAACATACATTTAGATATACACCTACTGAGTAATAAATAAATAACAGGATTTATCCAATCGGAGATGTAATTGGTTTCCACACAAGTTTGTGCATTCAAACCCTTACAAACTTCACTGCTTCTCATGCACAGTATCATGGTCATTTTCTATCTATCTATCTATCTATCTATCTATCTATCTATCTATCTATCCATCTAGACCTGGTGACACCTTTCCTGGGGCACAGGACTAAATATGGGCCCTGGGTTGTTGAGTGTGGAGCGGAAGACTGGTTCATTGAGCGTGGGCCCAGCAGAGGAAGAGGATCGATCGATCACAGAACCTCTGGAATTGGATTGCTGTGCCCCCCTCCGTCACTGGGCTAGGTTCTCCCCCACCCCAGTTGGTGGTCTTGTATCTATATGTGTGTGTGTGTGTGTGTGTGAGTATGAATGTTCTGAAAGGATCTGCAAGTGTGCAGAGGTACTTCTTACAATTATTCAGCGCAACGCATTCATTCGAAGTCAATTTGTAGAATAGTCTCCTTATTCCAAGTAGTTAATCAGACTCGGTTCCAAGGTTACAGATATTAATGTGGCAATATTTGTTGAGTTTTGAAGGACACTGACAAGTACCTTATCTCATTCAATTAAAATGCCCATTAACAATGTTAGTTACTGCTGATAACAAACAAATCTCGGGTCCAAAAGAAACACATTTTGAAAGGAAATGTTGACGCAAAGTTAAATCCCAGATAAAGCGCTGGGGGCGTAGCCATGTAGGGCTCAGGAGTATAAGAGGAGATACTGAATACCCGAAGAGTTGAGTACAAGGCTACCCTGACTTGCGGTGTTGACCAGAGTCTGTAACCATGAAGTGCTTGATCCTTGCACTGGTTTGTCTCCAGCTCTCAGAGGGGCTGCTCAGGTTAGTAAAATAAAATTGAAATCGGTAATGTGCAGAATAAATACATACAGTAACTCTTGAAAGGAAGTTCATCTTGAGAGATGTCATTTTTCCTAACCTGGAAATGTTGTATTTACTCCAAGATTCTAGGTCTTTCTTCAGATCGCTGATTAATTTAGGGTTAATTTAATTTATACATGAACTCAAATGGTCTCGTAATATTTAACCCGAGGTAGGGAAAGAGTGTGGGGTTTCAAGGAAAATTCAAAGTTAAGCTTGAGGAGCTTAATCATGTCCTTGTGTTGTTGCATGTATAAGACCAGCGATTTTGAATGATTGTTTTTAAATTCTGGGAGTGCTTCATCGTTCTCCAGGACTTTAAACAAATTAGGGAGAGATGTACGATGTCTTGAGATAGTTAGGAAAATACATTGTCTGCAAATAGCGACAACTTATATTCCTTTTCCCGCACAACCACCCCAGGTATATCCAGCTTTAGTCTGATCTTGGCCACCAAAGGCTCAATAGACGGAGCAAATAACACTGGGGAAAAAGAGCACCCTTGTCTAGTTCCATTAGTTATGTGTACTATCTCTGAGAGAGATAGTACACTTAACTAATATAAATTGAGGTGGGATCATACAGTCCCTGAACCCCCATTATGAATTTTGCTGAAAACCCCATATACCTTAAGATTGAGAAGGGCTTTTCTACGTCTAACGAGGAAAGCAAGACTAGAGTCCCATCTGTGTTAACTTTACGGGTGAGATCCGCGATTCGGCGGATATTATCCGAGGTGGGAATTAAACCAACCTGATAGTGATGGACCAGGTATGACATGAACTCATTTCAAGCGGTTGGCTAATACTTATAACATGACATCAGTATTTAAAAGAGAGATTGGATGGTAGCTATCACAGTTCAAAGTTTTCCCTTTCTTGAGAATTAACACTATATTTGCAGAAGACATAAAAGCTGGAATTGGGACACCGTTCAAAAATGTATTGAATAGGATCATCAAGTGTGGAGCGAGAATTTTTTTATAACACAGGTTGCAGAAGCCATTGGGTCTGTGAGATTTTAAACTTTAACTCCCGTTATCACCGCGGCTATCTCTTCACAGGAGATAGGCTGATTAAGTTTCGATACCTGTTCTGGCTTCAATTTAGAGGACCGTAGAAAGGCCAGTCTGGGGTTGGACTGTGAATGTGGGCCTGTACTCAGTCTTGCCTCTATTAAAGCAGCAGTTCAAGCAATATCCTACGTGTGTTTTTTAAATAAATCAGTTCTGTACTATGAGAAAATACTTGTAGCATTTAAAAAAAAAGTTTTAAAGACATTTTTAATGTGTCTAATGTAGGAAGCATTTCCAAAGTGACAGCCCCTTCCCCTTCTGATAGGCTCTGGCTCTTGAGCCCCACCCTCTCTCTAGCAGTGCAGCAATTGTATCTAGTAACTGCCCAGTCAATCATATTCTAGGAACTACATTTCCCATAATGCTGTGCAAGAACTGAATTAAAAAACCTGGAGCAAGCGATCGATTACAGGAGAACGGATCAATGTGCAGCTTAGCGAATCACTTGTCAGTGTGCAGATTGTATTGAATCACATATTAAATGGGAAAATATATATATATATTTTAAAAATGGCAGCTAGAACTGCAGCTTTAAGGCCTTGGAAGAAATTCTTGAACTCTCCACTATTTTAGCCGGATCATGCAACAACCCCCATGTTTTCAGACTGATGGCCTGGACGTTGTTGACCCTTCACATATCACTGAGCTTTCTGGCCAACATAGTATGGGCCTATTTCCCTCTCTCGTAATATTTTTGAGATGTCCATCTCACGGCCTGTTCAGCCTTATTTGCTAAGCGTAGGTGACTTTAATAATCTTGGCTAGGCTCTCATCTCAATGGTCAAGCTATGTGCCGACATTATAGAATAGTAAGTTCAGCCGTGAGCTCCTGAATCTTCTTTAGTCTGGTTTTTTTTCCCTATGAGAGGACAACTTGATTATCATCCCCCTGATAACTGCTTTATGAGCCAATGCCACCCAGACCGTGGGACGTGGGACCTCCCCTACGCTATTCCTTCCAAGGAAGCTTTTGAGCTCCTGTTCCAGTTGCTCTGGTACGTCAGGGATTCATAGCAAAGATTAGTTTCATCGCCATTGACAGCTCATCCAAGGTGTCGCTAGGTTTAGTATGGAGATTTCTACTATCGCATGATCCGACCGAGTTATGCTATTAATGTTTTACATTAGGCATTTCTTATTTCTGTTATTTTTAATGATCTGTCCTACAGCAGGTACACCTGTCCAGTACACAATAGGGATGTGATATTATAGCTCAGGGGGAGATGGGTCAGCGTGGGACTGAACCCTGTCATTGCTTTCCTGTGGTTCAGGGTCCCTCTGAAGAAATTTAAATCCATCCGAGAGACGATGAAAGAGAAGGGAGTTCTGGAGGAGTTCATGAAAACGCACAAGAGAGACCCAGCCATGAAATACAACTTCAACCAGAAGAACGACTTCGCTGTGGCCTATGAACCCATGTATATGGATGTGAGTATCATGTCAACACGTGAACATGGATGTGAGTATATGAGCATGTATACATGGATGTGAATATTATATGAGCAGGTGTACATGGATGGGAGTATCATCTGAACACGGGAACATGGATGTGCATGTGTGAGCACGTGTACATGGATGTGAATATCATGAACATGTGTACATGGATGTGAGTATTACATGAATATCTCTACATGGATGTGAGTATCATGTGAGCATGTGTACATGGATGTGAGTAGCATGTTAACACGTGTACATGGATGTGAGTAGCATGTTAACACGTGTACATGGATGCAGACCCTCCAACATTTGCAACATAACAATAAATGCACTTAGTGCAGGATAGAGATGCAGGCAGGCAGGAAATGGTCCCACCCAAGGAGAC
Organism: Ascaphus truei; assembly: GCF_040206685.1. NCBI lineage: Eukaryota > Metazoa > Chordata > Amphibia > Anura > Ascaphidae > Ascaphus > Ascaphus truei. The sequence goes on along the minus strand of NC_134491.1, from coordinate 20,788,367 downwards.
ATGTAACACGTACAATTTACTACATACACAGATTATATTATCAATAAAATGTGTATTTGGGGATTTTATGTATGTAATGTATGTAGTGGTACGAGATGCACTCACACTGGAAGGTAAAAGCATTGAGAAGATGATACTCATGGTCATCACAACAGAGCAGTCATCTGGGACATCTGGGACTGGAACGCTGGGTGTAAGGATGAGAAGGAGAAGGAGTGGCTCAGTGAGTAAAGACACTGACTGACACTGAGATTGCTGCAGGGGAGCCTGGTTCAATTCCCGGGGTCGGCTCCTTGTGACCTTGGGCAAGTCACTTTATCTCCCTGTGCCTCAAGCACCAAAAACTTAGATTGTAAGCTCTACGGGGCAGGGACCTGTGCCTGCAAAATGTCTATGTAAAGTGCTACGTAAAACTAGCAGCGCTATACAAGAACATGCTATAATAATGCTATAATAAAGTGGCAGGCAAAGCTGGATACCAGGATTGCAGAAGGTAACGTCCAGGAGCCGTATCCATCAACCAGCCGGCCAATGCCAGCGAGGACTGCACACAGAAGGACTCGAGTTCCAGCAGGTATCAACAGCAAGTGGCAGTATTCAAAGCGTTAACCGCTATATAACCATATATATATATACACAGACATACACACAATACAAGTGGTGGTAAATCACCCATAACCAGCTCATCATTATGAGACACCATATGAATCTCCCAGATACTAATTAGCTGAAGGTTTCAAGCTTCAACCACTGGACTGGCAGAAATAGGTACAAATAGGAAGAGCTGAATTTAATAGGTACAGGTGCCGTTGGAGGGTATGAGAATGTCAGTATGATATAATATGTACATGGATGTGATGGATGTGAGTGTTCAATAAACATATGTACATGGAGGTGAGCACGCTATGAACATATGGATGTGAGTATGATAGGAACATGGATTTGGGTGTGGTAGGAACAGATGTACATGGATTTGGGTGTGGTAGGAACAGATGTACATGGATTTGGGTGTGGTAGGAACAGATGTAGATAATCCCCAGTGTTTAAGGTACACAGACATTCCAGCCCTATCTAGTTCTATGTGTGTACAGTATCTTCTCTCAATCTCTTAGGCCTGTTACTATGGACAGATCAGTGTCGGGACCCCGGCTCAGAATTTCATGGTTCTCTTTGACACCGGGTCCTCCAACCTGTGGGTGGCTTCCACGTACTGCCAGAGCCAGGCCTGCCGTAAGTAACCGCGGGGAGCAGCAACACAGTATCAAAGGGGCACATACTGTACTAGCCTTTCCCAACATACTGTAATATTGCTACTGTCTGATCTCTACCTTTTTTGTTACCTCTTTTGATAGAAATCAGCCATTTTTTTCAAATTAGCAAAACAAGAAAAAACTGCTTAGATTTTGGGCTGAAATGTCCTTTTTTTTCAGTAACTTCAAATCTGCCCGTCAAGTTTTCCATAACTGTTAAAAAAAAAAACGACAACGTTTGCACCCAATTCAATGAACAGATTCAAATGTAGATGTGCCCATCATAGAGTTTTAAGAAGAAATTGCTCCATGGCCCAATACATGTGTACAATCAGTGCGTGTGGGTGACACGCTGCTATGTGCCTTTGAGCAGCTGGTTTCCTGACGTTACTGGGGAATTCACGTTCCATTAGTTGTGTCTCAGTGTGGGGTTCATCTCTTTAATTCCTCAGAAAATCACCCGCTGTTCAACCCATCCCAGTCTTCCACTTACACCTCCAACAACCAGCAGTTCTCCATGTCGTACGGCAGTGGGAGTCTCACCGGCGTCTTTGGCTATGACACAGTGACGGTGAGTTCCCTATTCGTTTATTCATTTTATATTCTATTTCGGAAATGTTGAAGACTGAGCCACTGATTGAGGCACCTGTGCTGAAGCAGGGATATCCCTAATACCTAGCATGTAGGTGGCCCTTGAGGACTGGAGTTGGCCACTGCTGTCTTAAGATGTTCTAACAGCTTCAGTGAATATCAGAAAAGTATATTAAGTAGTTTGTTCCATTTAAATTACAAAAGGAAATAACTATAGTTATAACAAGTTGTTTCCCCCCTGGCATATGTCCATTGTATTCCCTTATAAACTCCAAACTCTAAGGTGTCTCTTATACACCTGGTTTCATTGTGTCAAATGCCTCACAGTTCCTTCTTGCCAAATCTCACATTTCCAGTGGCTCACAAAACACTATTGTTAATGTCATTATTAATAGTAACTCACGGCCAGAGTTTCTATTGCAATCCCTGCCCCATAGAACTTACAATCTAATCTGTGTCTGAGGTGCAGGGAGATAAAGTGATTTCCCAGGAGCTGGGAATTCGACTCTGTTTTCCAACCTTAAAGCCGATCCTTCCTCCGTTCCTTGGGCCCTGGAGGAGGTGGTCGGTGAGCAAAGCATGAGGTGTGTCATGTGCGTCAATGTCACACTCTCCCGACCATTCCTTCTCTTCTCTCTCCCAGATCCAAGGTCTGAGTATCACAAACCAGGAGGTTGGTCTGAGCATCAATGAGCCTGGCACCAACTTTGTGTATGCCGGTTTTGAAGGTATCTTCGGCATGGCCTACCCTGCCCTGTCCGCAGGGGGCGCTACCACCGCCATGCAGGGAATGTTACAGCAGAACCTTCTCACATACCCCATCTTCAGCGTCTACATGAGCAGGTGGGTCTAGTCTTGTCCACCCGATATGTTTGGATCTTGATACACTGACCCTCAAGTATGAGATCCCCGTAGGACTTATACTTATTTATTTATAACATGTGTAATGAGAACGTAATACATTGAGATACCTCTCGTTTTCAAGTATGTCCTGGGCACAGAGTTATGATGACAAATAATACATGGTTACAAATACATAGTTACATAATTGAACAGGGTTATACATTATATACAAGACATTGCATGCACAGATAATATATATTATAGACGTATGTAACAGTTAGAGACCAGATTAAAATGTGAGACAGCCTTAGTTTTGAAAGAACTTAGACTGGTGGCGGCTGAGAGAGTCTCCTGCAGACTGTTCCAGTTTTGGGGTGCGCGGTAAGAGAAGGAGGAGCGTCCGGATACTTTGCTGAACCTTGGGACCATGAACAGTCTTTTGGAGTCAGATCTCAGATGATAAGGGCTGCGTGTGGTCGGGGTGAGGAGCTTGTTCAGGTAGATGGGTAGCTTGCCCAGAAAGGAATACAGGAATATTAGTGGATATTGTGTATTTTCCTACAAATGTAAGGGCTGCCTCACCCACTATAAATATTCTGATTGGTTGTCTCCAGTCACTTCTGATTGGTTGTCTCCAGTCACTTCTGATTGGTTGTCTCCTGTCACTTCTGATTGGTTGTCTCCTGTCACTTTCTAGTCAATCAGGAGAGGTCATCTTTGGAGGAGTGGATAACAGCTTGTATTCTGGTCAAATATCTTGGGCCCCTGTCACCCAGCAGCTGTACTGGCAGATTGCCATTGATGAGTAAGTATCTTGTAGGGTTCTGATGAAAAGTAATATTATAGCCACGTACCCGCTTCATGTTGCATAGCCAGCAGGCAAAGTCACACTGATGAGACTCAAAAGGTGAAAACAGCTGTCTGTGAGTAGGGTTACTCTCTCTCAAATCCCACTCCCCATCACACTAATTCCCCCCTTCCCTCCTCACATTCAATTCCCCACTCACACTCAATATCTCCCTCCCTACCTCACACTCAATAGCCCCTCCTCTACCATTCTCATACTCAATCCCGCCTCCTCACACTCAATCCCCCCTACCCTCCCACACTCAATCCCCTCCTCACACTCAACCCCCCACCCTCCCCTGCTCACAGTCTGTAACACTGCTCCCCAGGTTTGCCATTAATGGGCAGGCGACAGGATGGTGCAGCCAGGGTTGCCAGGCGATGGTGGATACTGGTACCTCTCTCATCACCGTCCCCCAGCAGTTCATGAGCTCTCTGCTGCAGTACCTGGGAGCCCAGCAGGGCCAGAATGGCGAGGTGAGGGGGCTCGGGTGGGAGCCGGGAGGTTTCCAGATGGTGTAATGGGACAGTATCCTGTTGGCATCATGGATTGATATACAGTATATATAGAGCTCATTCTAATGCCAAAGTACCTTTTTAAACCTATCCCAGGTTGCAAAGCCGGTATAACCAGCCTCACACTGAGGAGACCCACAAGGTCGAAACAGCTGTCTGAGAGTAGGGTTACTGGCTCTGCACTTCTGTAACCCAGGCTGTGCTGAAAAGCTGTGTAATGCGTCAGGCATAAGCTTATAGGGGTCCCGTATTAAAATGGATTTGAAGTAAAAGGTGACACTGCTCATTTGCATGTCATTTCCCAGAATCCCTAGCTGCAGTGTATGCTAAGAGATAATGGGGAAGGGCAGGGTTGCAGACCTGCCTGAGACGTGTGACTGTGCGCACACGCGGGGGTTTTATTTGCTGTGCACCGCGCGGTGGAGGGTTTTTTGTCACTTTTTTTTTACCCACCCTAACTTATACAATGTGTGGTTGAAAGCACTTTTACCAACAGAAACGCATAACTCGTGCAGCCACTGCTGGGGGAGAGTAGCAAAGGTTTTTGTTGAATGCTAACACCATAAAGATATTGCTGCTTCGGGTCCAGGCGATGCCAGCCCACAGGATGGAAAGGTCCACGCAGTGGCATTATCTGGCTGTAGGGTCCCATACCTAGGAGAGAAGGAGCGGCTCAGTGAGTAAAGACACTGACTAGCACTGAGTGTGAAGCAGGGGAACCTGGTTCAATTCCCGGTGTCGGCTCCTTGTGACCTTGGGCAAGTCACTTTACCTCCCTGTGCCTCAGGCACCAAAAACATAGATTGTAAGCTCCACGGGGCAGGGACCTGTGTCTGCAAAATGTCTCTGTAAAACGCTGCGTAAAACTAGCAGCGCTATACAAGAACATGCTATTATTATTATTATTTATAGTGTGCTTATAACCCTGTTTGTACTTTGTTTCTTCCATTCACAGTTCTTGGTGAACTGTAACAATGTCCAGAGCCTGCCTCCCATCAGCTTCACCATCAACGGAGTCCAGTTCCCCATCCCGGCCTCCGCCTATATCCTCCAGGTACTAGATCTCTCTGCAGCTTCACCCCTGGGGCTGGGAGACGTTAACGAGGCCTCTCAGGTCTCTATTACCTGTCACCTCTGCTCATTGGGCCTTTCCTGTCCCTGCTTTTAATATCCCTGCTCCCCTTCTTGTCCCTTTTCAGTCTCTGGGCTGTTGCTCACCCTGACGCTCACACTTTTACTCTGTCACTGTCCCCTCTCGCTCTTCTCCTGTACCCGTCCCCTTTACACCAGGGGTGGGCCACTCCCAGTCCTCGGTGGCTTACCCAGAAAGATGTTAAACTTACTGTGGTGCCACCTCTTCGTCTCTCCGGGGCCACGTGTTGCAAGCCGATCTGGCACTGACGGGGTTAAAAATGGCGGAGAATGTGCTACAACAGGGGTGGGAAATTCCAGTCCTCAAGGGCCACCAGCAGGTCAGATTTTAAGGATATCCCTGCTTCAGCACGGGTGGCTCAATCAATTCTACTGAGCCACTGATTGAGCCGCCTGTGCTGAAGCAGGGATATTCCTAATACTTGATCTGTTGGTGGCCTTTGAGGACTGGAGTTGGCCACCCCATTGTGTGTCCGTCCCATCGTTCCCTTTCCTTACCCCCCTACTCATTGTTTTTTCAGAACAATGGTTACTGCTCTGTGGGGGTTGAGGTGACCTACCTGCCATCCCAAAATGGGCAGCCCTTCTGGATCCTAGGAGATGTCTTCCTCAGACAATACTACTCCGTCTACGACATGGGCAACAACAGGGTCGGATTTGCGCAGTCGGCATAAACCATCCTCCTGTCCGAGCGTGACCCTTGCCCCTGTGTAATGTTGCTGGCCTTTAACTGTTGCGATGAGCTCTGCACTAAAAGAGTTAACCTTCCCAATCAATGAGATAATTCCCTATATTACAGAAATACCTACATGATTGGGGCCTGCAACGCATTGCATGTTATATGTATATTGCTTTGCATGTTATATGTATATTGCTTTGCAATGAGTTGCAGACCCCTCTGACATTGAAGGGGTTAAGATTCAAGCATTGCACACGTGCTGCTCACGCTTACAGCTTGCATGTTACACGTCACAGCACATGTGCTGCTTACACTCATAGGCTGTGTGTTACATGTCACGGAACATGTGCTGCTCACACTCACAGCTTGCCTGTTACATCCACTACATGCATTCTGCTCACACTTACAGCCTGCATGTTACATGTGAGCAGCACTTGTGCAGTGACATTTGCAGCCTGTGTGTAACATGTCATACAGCACATGTGCTGCTTATTCACAGCCTGCGTGTTACATCACTGCACACGTGCTGCTCACGCTCACAGCCTGCGAGTTACATGCCACTGCACACGTGCTGCTAATGCTCACAGCCTGCATGTTACATGCCACTGCACACGTGTACTCACACTCACAGCCTGCATTTTACATATCACTGCACACGTGCTGCTCATGCTCACAGCCTGCGTGTTACATGTCACTGCACACGTGCTGCTCACACTCACAACCTGCGTGTTACATGTCACTACACACGTGCTGCTCACACTCACAACCTGCGTGTTGCATGTCACTGCACATGTGCTGCTCACACTCACAACCCGCGTGTTGCATGTCACTGCACATGTGCTGCTCACACTCACAACCCGCGTGTTACATGTCACTGCACATGTGCTGCTCACGCTTACAGCCTGCGTGTTACATGCCTCTGCACACATGGTGCATGCAATGTTTGCAATTCAAATGCAATTAGCGACCATCCGTGAATCCAGCCGTTATTTCTGTAAAATGATCTGTTCCTGCAAATAAAACAGAAGTCTCAAAACTGTTTGTTTGTTTTTTTGTTTGTTTGTTTGTTTGCAAACCTCTCTCGGTTGAATAAAGCTGATCTCTTCTTCAACACATGGAATGAGCTGCACAGCATATTAAATAGCTGCCTTTATGGTTCCAAATACAGTGGTACTAAGTATCTAATAATAATATTACTAAGTAATATTTGACTGCTGCATTTCCCCCACTGATAATCAAATGCTCTATAGCAGGGGTCTCAAACTCATTCCTCGAGGCCCACCAACAGACCAGGTTTTATGGATATCTCTGCTTCAGCACAGGTCTTCAACTGAGCCACCTGTGCTGAAGCAGGGATATCCCTAATTGTTGAGTTGTGGTGGCCCTTGAGGACTGGGCTTGGCCACCCCTGGATAAGTGTTATTAAGGGTTCATTTTGGAGAAGCCAGACACAGAATAAAAAAAAAAAAAGATACCAGACTGCCAATTTATCTCACCTGCACAGCACCTGTGATCGGTCTATCGTCAAACCCCTAAATATTCGGCCTCGCACACACGTATGCTACCGAACTCCATAATGACCCAGTCCTAGGTTTGTTTTCCCATGTGCTGCTCAGTTCCACACGCTGGTATAACAGAGTAAGGTTTGAGGGGAAAAAAACTGCCTAGATCATTATCACACTGCGACCTGGAGTTTTTTGCCTGGTAAACGCACAATTTTTTTGCTTCCTTTTCATTATAATAGGTGTATCATTTCATTTAACTCATCCATAACGATTACCTAGAGAGGTGTTAATCAGTCCCGATAGGCGTTGCAAATATCCCGGTTGAAGTAATTTGTGAAATCGAGCAGCGAAGGATATTTGTCCATCTGCAAGGCCCCAAAAGGCCGACTTCCCCGTTTATTTTAAACAAATACATTTGTCTACATTTTCACCAAGAGCGGGGTCTTTGTAAGTGTAAGAAGCTGACTTTTGATGTTTTAAGGAAGTAATTTTTTTTAAACATTTTTGCCGGTTACAAATGCACAAAATTCACAGTGAATATTGCGTTTATCTCTAATGGCACGGAGGGAGTGAGACGCCACACTATTTACAGGCAATTATCCTTCTTTATCAACTTTTTTTTTATCATATACTTGTTTTTATATTTAATAATATTTCGTGTAAGGGCATAACATTGTGTTTGTTGTCCTTTGTCACCACAAGTGATACATAAAGTTTCAAAACGGTACATTGCGCCTTTTCAAATTCTTTTTCTATTTATCTCTAATACCTGCAGGCTGATAGAACACACTTTGATACATTGAAGCAGAGAAGTTTAGGGCCTAGCAATTCTATCTGCATCAATTACATCGCAACACAACAAAAACACCATGTGTTACTAACGGCTTTTTGTCATTGTTAGACTTGTTTAAGGCGCCATCCTAATTAGCAACATATAAGCAATACATTAACAACACACACTGACACTTTCTCTACCAGTGTAAAATGTTTATTTTCATGATGATATTAATATACATTAAATGATTAAATATAAGATATATTTAATAGCTGTGCAAATGTTAGAGGCCAATTATCTCATGTCTTGGCAATTCCAAGCTGTGAATATCAGGGCAGAGGTACAATGATGTTTGAAGTATTTGTAAAAGAGGTTTTTGGCTGTGCAACATCTTAATTGCCATATATGAGGTGTCTGTAGAGTTATATTGGCGTTGAAATGGAGGTGAACATGAAAATAACTGGATTCATCACTTTGCCATCAACTCTGCAACTGTGAGAAGTTACAACTTATGCTCTGACAATTTAGGCACAACTTTAAGAGTATAATTGAATAAGCTGCCGTGTAACTTTCAGTGCTGCCCTTACCTCTCAGGCCTGATTTATACATCTGCTCTTTCATCTCGTACTCCTCATATCCTCCAATACCTGGGAACTTTCTCCTCCTACCTTATTCTCCCTACTACCTGTATCCCAATATGCCCTCCCTATTGCTTCTTCTGTTTGCACTTTCCTCAGGCATTTGCAAACTTTTCTATTCTCTCCACCTTTGCATGTGCCAAGACACTGCACCCCTATTTACGTACCTCTATCCCAGCTTCTTCTACACCCCTCATTAAAAAGCGCCTCCCCAAAAAAATCCTCTTCTCACCTCCTCTCTCTCTACTCCTACTTCTTTCTGCTTGGGATATCTCTCACAATCCTATTTAATACCCATTCCTTGCCCCCCCTCAGTCTCTGTTCCCTTCTCCTGTGCCCTCTGGAATGTCAGCTGATGACTCTGCTGTGAAGGCTGCTGTCTCCTCTGGTGTTATCTCTTTCTCTCACACTCCATGCCCCAATGGCAGGAGTGGAGCAGTAGGTCTCCATCTCTCCTTCACTGCCAATATCAGCACCGCCCTATGCCTCAATCTGTTTCTTATTCTTCCATTGATTTTCACGCTGTCCAGCTTTCCTATCCTCTCTCACTGTGAATGGCCGTCATCTACAGACCAACTACCTCTACATCCTCTACGTCCTCTACGTCCTCTACTTTCTCTACCTTCACCTTTCTCTCCAACTTTGAATCCTGGATTTCCTTCTTTCTCTCCTATCCTTTTACTGGGGGGACTTCAACTGTCATATTGATGATCCCTCAGTCTCCTGGGAATCTCACCTTCTCTCTTTAACCTCCTCCTTTGGCCTCCACCAATTGACTAATTCCAGCACCCACAAGGATGGTCAATATTAGACCTGGACTTTACTAAAAACTGTTCCCTTTCTGATTTCTACGTCTCCCCCCTTGCACTCTCTGACCATCACGTCATCCTTCACCATCATCCATTCCTCTCCACCCCCCTCCTACCTGTTTTACTTGCTACTCTCCAGACCTTCTCTCTGCTCTTATGAGATTCCTTCTGTCCCTTCCCCCTACTCTCTACTTCTCCCTACACCTCCTTCTTCCACTCTTGACTCCTTTTCTCCTGTAACTGAGTTATAAGTTTCTAAGCTGATTTTGTCTTCTCTCCCTACCACCACATACCCTCTCGATCCTATCCCCTTACATCTTATCAGATCTCTTACTCCTGTTTTAGCCCCCACTCTCAACCACATCTTCAAGTCCTCCCTGTCCTGGCACTTTCCCCTCTTCCTTTAAGCATGCGGTGGTCACACCTATTCTCAATAACAACCAAGATCCTACGTGCCTTACAAACTAACACCCTATATCCCTCCTGCCCTCTGCCAAAGCACGTTGCCTAGGAGTGACATTTGACTCCTCCCTTTCCTTCTCCATTCACATTCATGGTATGGCTTAAATGTGTCGCTTCTTCCTCCGTAATATTGCCAAGATCCGTCCCTTCCTCTGTCAATCTACTGCTAAACTGCTAATGCCTGCCCTTATTCTCTCCCGTCTGGGTTATTGTAACATACAGCAACAGGCCTCCCTGCCTCACCACTTTCTCCTTTGCAATCTATCCCAAATTCTGCTGCTAGAATAATTTTATTTTTTCCCAGAACAGACTCTGCTCATCCCCTCCTTAAATCCCTCTCCTGGCTTTCCATCACATTTCAGTTCACCTACAAAGTTCTCCTCCTTCCCTTCAAGGCTGTGCACTCATCTGCTCCTCCCTACATATCAGCTTTGATCTCTCGCTATGGCCCCTGCTCATCTCCTGCACTCTACCCATAACTGTCTCCTCTCCACGCCTTTCACCTCTACTGCTCTCTCTCGCCTTAAACCTTTCTCCCTCACTGCCCCTTACCTGTGGAACTCCCTCACACTCAGTATACGCCGAGCACCATCTCTCCCCACCTTCAAGACAAACCTGAAAACCAACCTCTAAAATGAAGCATGCCAAGAGCCTGGACTCATGGTTATTGTCCCAGTCACTCCTGCCAATCACTGCCATCTACTGCACTTATTCCCTCACCTGCTGTCTCTGTAGGTCTCCCAACATACCACTTAGATTGTAAGCTCTGCGGGCAGGGATTTCCTTTCCTGTTGTCTGATTTTTTTTTGCCCTTTTTGTATTATAATTCCCTGTACGGTATTTTCTGTTTGTATTTTCTAAGTACACTGTGGGCACTATATAAATAATGATATATAATGTACGTACATTCATACATACATGAAACAGCTGAAGGATTTCACAACATGAGATTGTACTGAGATTTTATTTTAAAATTTTTTCGTGCTTCACAATTTCAGCGCTAAAAAGTAATACAACCCTTCAAAAAACATGCATTGCATGTAAGATGGCTTCATACTGTACATGACACATCATTTGAAGTGATTTTTGATGCATCCCCCATGCTGTTCCTTGTCACCCTTCCATGGCTTCAAACATCTCTGTTGTGTTTTTTTTTTTTGCTCTCCCTTACACTGTTTTAGCCATAGATTCCTTTGCAAATCAGTATCGCCGACCTGTGGAAGAGAGGAGAACTCTCGAAAGCTTGTCCTGTGACATAAATTGTTAGTCCAAATAAAAAAGGGTATCACCTAATACTGAAGAACTCATTTATTCTGCACTCTCGCAACCTGGACTAACAGGGCTATTTCCGTTTTATATATATATATATATATATATATATATATATATATATATATATATATATATATATATAAATATATATATATATATATATATATAACATGGGAACCATGTTAAAAATGGTTTTTGAAGCAAAAAGTGGCACTGAGTGCTCATTTGCATGTCATTTCCCAGAATCCCTTGCTGCAGTGGAAGTGCTGTATGCTGGGTGATAATCGGGAAAGGTGGGGTTGCAGACCTGCCTAAGACATGCAGATGAGATGACAGTTGTATTTGCATATTTGCTTTCCTGTGGAGGGTTTTTGTCACTTTTTTTACTCACCATAACTTAACTCAGTATTATGGTATATAGATATAGATATATAGAACGAACAAGGGCAGAAGGCACACTGTAAACAAGAAATAAACTGATGCTTGTCCCATATGCACATAGAAAGCAGATATTACCAGATGGTGGATCCGGAAAGGAGAGACAGCACACAGCCAAGTAGTAGAAACAACTGTATTGATGTTGAATAAAGCAGCCGCTGCATCCAACGTTTCGGTCAGCTAAACGTGACCTTCCTCAGGGATGTGCAATGAAGGAGTGCCAGTGAACATACATATATACCCAAACCAATAAAACATAATCAGACTCACCCGTGCTGGACCCAAAGACCCGCGAAGACAAGCATGTGGTGTCCGTGAAACGCAATCAGGCCATGGAACACACCGCCATCTTGGACAGCCTGCTGTATTGAGTGTGCAGGAAATGAAATGCCCTCCCTTGTGATGACGCGCCTGCTAGTGACCCCGGCGCGTGATGACTCACCGCATGTCAATCTAGCACATGCGCATCAGGGGCAGAGGCAGTACGAAGCCTTTCACTGCACAAAAGTGACTGCGCATGCGCGGCCGTGCAGCGATGTAGCTCCCAGAGGTGTAACTTGGCCCGATGCATCCCAATGTTGCCAAGGCAACGCGGGCATGGGCCACGTACACAATAGGTGCAGCAGATTTGGCACTAGCCGCACATGGCTGTAAGCACTTACATAACATGCCTAAAAATGATAAATCATATCCCCTGTACTTCCTGTATTAGGAATAATGTGTGCCCACATCAGGAGGGCCTAGATGCTGTTCGCAGCAAGCTTCTCGAAGTGGAGACATCTACTGGTCCCCCGTCAGAGTTTCTACTGCTTCTGATGGAGGTTATCCTCAACAAAAATGTCTTCAAATTTGAGAAGAACTATTACCTACAGCTCAGCGGTACTGCCATGGGCTTGAATATGGCGCCCTCGTACGCCAACCTGTACATGGACATTTATGAGCAGACGCGTATTTTAAACGATGCCCCATATGCACAATACATCAGGAAATACCTACGCTACATTGACGACATCTTCATCACCTGGAGCGGCAATGCTGCGGAATTGTTGAAATTTGTCGAATACCTGAACAACATTCCTTCAACAATAAGGTTTACCCTTTGCTATAGCAATGAGGAGATACCCTTCCTGGATACCAAGGTATACAAGGCTCAGGGCACTCTGGCTACTAGTTTGTATCACAAACCTACAGACAAGAATACGCTCCTGCATGCGTCCAGTCACCGTCCTACACCCCAAAAGAAGGGTTTGCCCTATTCGCAACTCCGAAGGGTGAAACGTATTATCAGTGATCCAGATAAAGTGGATGATGCACTAGTCACCATGGCAACACGGTTCCTGGAAAGAGGTTATTGCCCAAAGGACGTCCAAAATGCGCTTGAACGTGTCAAACAAGTGGATCGCAATTCTCTCCTTAATACACATCCGAGAGATGTCCAATCTGATAGATTTAATGTGGTCAGCACACACAGCACAGCATCTAATATCATCCAACAAAGCGTGCGACAAAATTGGCGTATTCTGGCTAATGATGAGAAGATCGGCCAGCTGTTTCAGGAGCCACCACTTTTTTGTTTCCGACGTGGTCCCAGCATTGGTGACAGGATCACACAGACTGACCCCATGGATAAATATGCGCATCCCAAAACATGGCTGACCAAGAAACCTGGTTCATACAAACGCCGGGGCTGTACGAACTGTCAGTTCATGCAGGTTGGGCCATCATATTGCCACCCACACAGCGGTGTGCGCATTCAAATTCCTCAATTCCTTAATTGCGTGTCCAAATTTGTAGTATATTTGATCAAGTGCCCCTGTGGCCTGTACTGCATTGGCAAAGCGGTTAGGATGCTAAAGGAGCGGATAGCCATTCATCGGTCCACAAGCAGGAAAGCACTAATGGCCAAAACAGAGGATCAAGAGTTCAAATGCCAATAACTTTAGGGACATGGGACATTCATTGGCGACGTTTCAGTGCATGCCGATCCTACAAGTGCAAACACCACCTCGGGGTGGTGACAGGAATAAACTCCTTTTGCAGAATGAGGCCAGGCTGATCTTCGAGTTGAAAACTGTAGATCCACATGGGCTAAATGAGGATCTCAAGTTGGGATGTTTTTTATGACACTCTAATTCTCATTTTTGACACTCCCATCCCTCTCTCTATATAGACCTTTTTGATGATATTTTATTGACGATTTTTTGGTATCAATGTTTTGTATTTTTCTCCACGGCTCCCTTCATGTTTCACACTTATCACTCCCTTCGCTCTCTTTTGGGTGTTCATGTTTGTTTATGTGCTGTGGATGTCATGTTTTTTGACACGTGTATTTCACTATTTGACTAGCCAATGCCAGAGTGTTTACATTACACTCTTTATTCCCCCGCCCTGGGCACACATTATTCCTAATACAGGAAGTACAGGGGTAATGATTTATCATTTTTAGGCATGTTATGTAAGTGCTTACAGCCATGTGCGGCTAGTGCCAAATCTGCTGCACCTATTGTGTACGTGGCCCATGCCCGCGTTGCCTTGGCAACATCGGGACGCATCGGGCCAAGTTACACCTCTGGGAGCTACATCTCGGCACGGCCGCGCATGCGCAGTCACTTTTGTGCAGTGAAAGGCTTCGTACTGCCTCTGCCCCTGATGCGCATGTGCTAGATTGACATGCGGTGAGTCATCACGCGCCGGGGTCACTAGCAGGCGCGTCATCACAAGGGAGGGCATTTCATTTCCTGCACACTCAATACAGCAGGCTGTCCAAGATGGCGGTGCGTTCCATGGCCTGATTGCGTGTCACGGACACCACATGCTTGTCTTCGCGGGTCTTTGGGTCCAGCACGGGTGAGTCTGATTATGTTTTATTGGTTTGGGTATATATGTATGTTCACTGGCACTCTTTCATTGCACATCCCTGAGGAAGGTCACGTTTAGCTGACCGAAACGTTGGATGCAGCGCCTGTTTTATTCAACATCAATACAGTTGTTTCTACTACTTGGCTGTGTGCTGTCTCTCCTCTTCGGATCCACCATCTGGTAATATCTGCTTTATATATATATATATATATATATATATATATATATTGTGACAGAAACCAGGGGATGGTAATAAATTCCGTATATAGGGCTCCCAGGATACTAGACAGTTTCTATCCTGTTTGGCCTGGGAGTGCAGCCTTATAATACATACACTCCATCCCACAGTTTGGCAAGCGCTGGAACTGAGGGATGAGAGATCCAGACCAGAGTTTGTCTGCTGCCTGATTTCTGTCACCTGTCATGCTAATTAGGAATCAGGTATGAAAGACTGATTTCCTGTTTGCTCTGGTCTCCCCACAAGAGCCAGGAGGCTGGAAGGCTGCTGAACTACAGAGGGGAGAAGCCTCTTCCACAAACAGGTTCAATCTTTCTGTTCATTTGTGTAAGACTGCAAAAGTACCGTGTTTTGATGTTGGAAGTGGAAAAGCCACTTCCGACCCTGAGTCAGGGATATCTAAGTTAAGTTATCGCTCAGGTGAGCAGCTTTTGTTTTTGATCTGTTTTCTGTTGTATGCACTGTGGCAGTCTCAGTGCCTGGGACTGAATAAACCAGGCATAGCCTGTTTAAAGGAACAGTACGTGACGCCTCATCATTTAACCTACCCTAAAAGACCGTGTTCTAAACAGTCCCGGACAAACGACGGAGCCCCGGAGTAAGCCGTTTGTCACATATGGTGGAGAATGCGGGCAGAGCACTAGGGGGTCTGCGGGTTGAAGAACTTTGAAAAAAAAAAAAAAAAAAAAGTTTTTTTCATCCTCTGCAAACAAGATGGAAGACGTGGTGGGTGCGCTGGTACGCAATGTCGCTGCCCAGAAAGACGTGAATGAAACCCAGCAACAGCTGTTAATAGCCCAGCAAGAAACTAATGCAAACCAGCAGCAGACGAATGCAGCCCAGCAACAGCTGCTAATAGCCCAGCAAGAGATTAATGCAAACCAGCAACAGGCGAATGCAAACCAGCAACAGGCGAATGCAAACCAGCAACAGACGAATGAAGCCCTGCAAAACGCGAATGCAAACCAGCAAGAGACAAACCGCTTGCTGAGAGAGGAGCAACAGCGGTTCGCTCAGGGCTTACAGCAGGAACTCGAGATCCTGAGGGGGACTATCAGTAACCTTCCACTGGCAGCGGCAGCCCCAGTTCCGAAAATGACCAGGGCAAGCCACTACCTTCAGAAGATGGGACCCTCGGATGATGTGGAAGCCTATCTTCTCACGTTTGAACGCACGGCACAGAGAGAGGGATGGCCAGAAGCTGAGTGGGCTGGTCTAATCGCACCCTTCCTAAGCGGCGAACCCCAGAAGGCTTACTTTGATCTAGAGCCAGCCGAAGCTAACGTCTATGCAAAATTGAAGTTCGAGATCCTCGCCCGCCTCGGCGTAACCACGGCTGTTCGCGCCCAAAGGTTTCACGCATGGTCCTTCACGATGGATAAAGCCACCCGAAGCCAGATGTATGACCTCATCCACCTCGCCCGGAAGTGGCTACAACCCGAGATCAACTCAGCCAGCCACATCGTGGAACGGTTGGTCATGGACCAGTTCTTGAGGAAACTTCCCTCTGCCTTACGCCGTTGGGTCAGTCGGAGTGACCCCCACAATGCGGATGAGCTTGTGGCCCTCGTAGAAAGGTACAATGCAGCAGAAGAGCACCCGCAACCCACAGTCGTGGAGCAACCCCACTACCCGAGGTTCCAGGACTCTTCCAGAGACGGTAAAAGGGTACCGGGGTTAAGGGGCGCTGAAGAGCGGCGACCACCTTCACGCAGCACCAGCAACAGTGGTTCGCACACTAAGGGCAATAGCCAACATGGGGAGCCGGGAAAAGGCTCTAAGTGGGACACAGACTATGTACCTAAATGTGTAAATTGTCATGAGAGGGGCCACACAGCAAAAATCTGCCCACTAAATGATGAGCCCATGCAATGCAACAGCGTGGAACCTTATTCGCTGTTGTCCCAATGTATGGGCCCTAGCCCAGAGGACCCCTTGAATAACCATCTGTGGGCATTTGTAAAGGTTAATGGTAAGAGGGTTCGGGCACTTCTTGACTCTGGGAGCATGGTCACACTAGTGTCCGAATACCTCTTGCCCATTAAGAAGAAACAGGGAAACAGTTCACAAAGAGTGGCAATTTGTTGTATACATGGGGATAATCATGAATATTCCACTGTTGATGTTTTTTTTGAAACAGAGTTTGGTTCTTTAGATTTCAAGGTGGGTATTGTACCCAAACTAGCACATGATGTGTTAATAGGGACCGACTTTCCCCATTTTCTAAAAATGTGGTCCCCCGCTCAGAATAGCGCCCAGAGTTCAATAGCGGACCATAACGAAGTATTAGAAGAAACAAATCCTTTCCCTTTTTCAGAAATGGAGGTTGACGAGGGCCCAAATAAGAAGGGGGAAAAGGAGGAGTGCTGTAAAATTCCCTTCCCCATCACTACTTTGGTAGGGAATACCCCAAATCAAGATGTTGAGCAGACACTTACCACCCCAGAACCGGATAAGACCCTCGCTGACCTAGAGGTCAGTCCTGGGAGTTTTAAGAAGGCCCAGTGGGAGGACCCCACATTAGCGGTAGCAAGGGGAAATATACGGGACCAGAATAGTACTCCTGGCCAACCAGATAGGTCACTTGCTTATCCCTACTTCGAGGTAGAGAACGACCTAGTATATCGGGTTGATAAAAGGAAATCAGTTACAACTAAACAATTGTTGGTACCACGGACATTCCGTAACGTAGTGTTACACCTCGCACATAGTCACCCATTGGGGGGACACCTAGGGGTGGAAAAGACAAAAGAAAAGGTTCTCCGAAGCTTCTATTGGCCTGGGGTTCTGGCAGAAATTACGAATTACTGTTCCTCATGCCCAGAATGTCAGATCACCGCCCCGTTCAAGGCGTACCGCAGCCCATTGGTACCCCTTCCCATAATAGAGGTACCATTTGACCGGATTGCTATGGATCTAGTAGGACCCCTAATAAAGTCTGCTAGGGGACATCAGCATAAATTGGTAATATTAGATTATGCCACCCGATATCCGGAGGCAGTTCCCCTACGTAGCACCTCAGCTAAAAACATAGCAAAAGAGTTAGTAGTTCTGTTTTCCCGGGTCGGGATTCCTAAAGAGATTCTATCTGACCAGGGAACACCATTTATGTCCCAAGTAACAAAAGAGCTATGTAAACTCCTAAAAATCAAGCATCTCAGAACCTCAGTCTATCATCCACAAACAGATGGTTTAGTGGAAAGGTTCAATAAAACCTTAAAGAGCATGTTACGGCGGGCGGTTGATAAAGATGGGAAAAACTGGGATTGTTTGTTACCGTACCTGTTATTTGCCATTAGGGAAGTTCCCCAATCATCCACAGGCTTCTCCCCGTTTGAACTATTGTATGGCCGACACCCAAGGGGCTTACTGGATATAGCCAAAGAGACTTGGGAACACGAGGTTACCCCTTACAGAAGTGTAATAGAGCATGTTGCCCAGATGCAGGACCGCATTGCTGCAGTCCTACCCATAGTGAGGGAACACATGGAGAAAGCTCAAGAAGCACAGAGGAATACGTATAATAAGGGTGCTAGGGGCAGAATTTTTTTTCCAGGTGATAGGGTACTAGTTCTGGTTCCCACCGTGGAGAGTAAATTCCTTGCTAAATGGCATGGGCCATATGAGGTCTTGGAAAGAGTGGGAGAAGTAAATTATAAGGTAAGACAGCCAGGTAGGAGGAAACCTGAGCAAATTTACCATATAAACCTACTCAAGCCCTGGAAAGATAGAGAAGTCTTGTTAACCCTAGTACTCCCAGGTCCGTCAGAGAATCAAGAAACTGACCCAGAGGTTAGCATAGCTGAAACCCTGTCTGTTCATCAGAAACGAGAGGTTCAGAATTTAGTGAGAAGAAACAAAGAAATCTTCTCTATACGGCCAGGTAGAACTAGCGTAATTGAACATGACCTAGTCTCTGAACCGGGGGTCCGAGTTAACCTTAAACCGTACCGAATCCCAGAGGCCAAAAGAAAGGCTATAAGTTTAGAGGTTAAAAAAATGCTAAAACTAGGTGTAATTGAGGAATCCCAAAGTGGGTGGAACAGCCCTATAGTCTTAGTCCCAAAGCCAGATGGTACAACAAGGTTTTGTAATGACTACCGGAAACTAAACGCGGTGTCAAAATTTGATACTTATCCTATGCCCAGGGTAGATGAACTTGTAGAGAGACTGGGCAAAGCCCGATATCTCACAACCCTAGACCTAACAAAAGGGTACTGGCAGGTTCCCCTCACAGAAAGGGCAAAAGAAAAGACAGCCTTCTCAACCCCAGATGGCCTCTTTCAGTATAAGGTGTTGCCTTTTGGATTACATGGAGCTCCCGCCACATTCCAAAGAATGATGGATAAAATTTTAAAACCACATGCTCGGTATGCTGCCGCCTACCTGGATGATGTGGTAATCCATAGTGAAGATTGGCAATCCCACCTTCCAAAGGTCCAAGCTGTGCTTGACGCAGTCCGGTCTGCTGGACTAACTGCTAACCCCGCTAAATGCACTATTGGTCTGGAGGAGGCCAAGTATCTGGGATATTCTATTGGCAGAGGTTTACTCAAACCCCAAACACTCAAAGTGGAGGCGATACAAAATTGGCCAAGGCCAGTTACAAAAAAACAAGTAAGGACCTTTTTGGGGTTAATTGGGTACTATAGAAGGTTTATTCCCAATTTTGCAACTAAGGCAACCCCACTAACTGACCTCACAAAAGCAAGAGGACCGCTAATGGTAAAGTGGTCCCCCGAAACCGAACAGGCCTTTAGAAGCCTGAAAGAAGCTCTCTGTGCCCAACCAGTGTTGGTCACACCTGACTTCTCCAAAGAGTTCGTAGTCCAAACCGACGCATCTGAGGTAGGGCTGGGGGCGGTACTCTCCCAGGAGTCTCAAGGTGAGGAGCACCCCATCCTTTATTTAAGTAGGAAACTAAATCCCCAGGAGAAAAATTACTCCATAGTAGAGAAAGAGTGTCTCGCAATAAAGTGGGCTGTAGAGACGCTCAAATACTACCTGTTGGGGAGAAAATTCCGGTTGGTCACAGATCATGCACCCCTTACCTGGATGTGTCAAAACAGGGAAAAGAATGCTAGAGTGACCAGGTGGTTCCTAAGCCTACAACCCTTTAAATTTTCTGTGGAACACAGGTCAGGGCACAAACATGGCAATGCTGACGGGTTGTCAAGGATGCACTCCCTAATATCCATGGTCGCTCATCCCTCGAGGTCTGAGCTGGGGGGGAGGATATGTGACAGAAACCAGGGGATGGTAATAAATTCCGTATATAGGGCTCCCAGGATACTAGACAGTTTCTATCCTGTTTGGCCTGGGAGTGCAGCCTTATAATACATACACTCCATCCCACAGTTTGGCAAGCGCTGGAACTGAGGGATGAGAGATCCAGACCAGAGTTTGTCTGCTGCCTGATTTCTGTCACCTGTCATGCTAATTAGGAATCAGGTATGAAAGACTGATTTCCTGTTTGCTCTGGTCTCCCCACAAGAGCCAGGAGGCTGGAAGGCTGCTGAACTACAGAGGGGAGAAGCCTCTTCCCCAAACAGGTTCAATCTTTCTGTTCATTTGTGTAAGACTGCAAAAGTACCGTGTTTTGATGTTGGAAGTGGAAAAGCCACTTCCGACCCTGAGTCAGGGATATCTAAGTTAAGTTATCGCTCAGGTGAGCAGCTTTTGTTTTTGATCTGTTTTCTGTTGTATGCACTGTGGCAGTCTCAGTGCCTGGGACTGAATAAACCAGGCATAGCCTGTTTAAAGGAACAGTACGTGACGCCTCATCATTTAACCTACCCTAAAAGACCGTGTTCTAAACAGTCCCGGACAAACGACGGAGCCCCGGAGTAAGCCGTTTGTCACAATATATATATAGCATATAGACAAGAACAATAAGCACTCCGTCAGGTAAATCAAGGTGATGGGTGCAAATCCTGTAGAGAATAATTAGGCAATACGATACCGTGTATGAGACGAATATCAAGAGGCAGCACTCCAGTGGATGGTCAAAAAAACTTTGTATTGTTAAAACATAATAACCAACGTTTCGGTCCTACATGCGGGACCTTTCTCAAGGTGATGACATCTGGGTCTGGTGTTCTATGGCCAGTACATTGATGACATCTTGATCATATGGGACGGAGATGGGGGTGACCTCGAGCAGATACTGACCGACTTTAACTCCAATGATATGGGCCTCAGATTCACCCACCAGATTAATGATTCTAGTATTGTCTTTCTAGATTTGGAATTGTCAGTAGATTTGAATCTGAATATCCAGACACGGGTGCATTTCAAGGACGTGGCGGTCAATGGCTATATACATGCAAAAAGTGCACATTATTCCAAATGGCTAAGCAATATCCCCCTCAGTCAGTTTAATAGACTGAGGAGGAATTGCTCGTCCGACCAGGTGTTTGAGCTGCAAGCCGGTCGTCTCATCGACAATTTCAAACAAAAGGGGTATGATATGTCTGTGGTGCAGGAGGCATTCAAGAAGGTCAGGTCGGTTGAACGTGTGGATCTGTTAGCTAAATCAAAGCTCAAACGGTGCAAACAATCCATGCCTTTGGCAGATATCAACACAAACAACTGTGGGGTTAAGTTTATTACAAAATTTTATGGTTATTCCAACAAAATTAGACAAATTATCAATCGCCACTGGAAAGTGTTGCTCTCAGATCCGCACCTCAGCAGTCAGTTGTCCACTGTGGCACCACTGGTCTTCCGCAAGGGTCTAAATATCAAGAACATCTTGGCCCCAAGTAGACTTAGTGATACTTCAGTTGAGAATAGTGGTTCACAGTTAGTGTCTGGAAACATTAGGTGTGGCAGATCTAGATGTCTAATGTGTGGACATCTGCATCTGTCGGATACTTTCTCTTCATTTAGCAACAAGTCTGAATATACAATAAAAAGTTCAATCAACTGTCTCTCTATATACATAGTGTATGTTTTATCTTGTCCATGTCAATTGCAATATGTGGGTTGCACTAAAAGAGCACTGTGTGTCAGATTCCTGGAACACAGACGTTCCATCAATAAGGGAGTGCTGGCACACAGTGTTCCTCGACATTTTTCCCAAGTACACCAAAAGGATCCCAAGGGACTTGTTATTATGGGTATTGAGAGTATTCCGAGTACCCTATTAGGGGGAGATAGATTTAAGACACTATGGGGCCTATGCAGAGAGCAGCGAATTTTAAAATTGGCGAATTTATTAAAAAGTAGCTTTTTTGGAGAGTTTTATTCTCCATATGCAGAAAAGTGCGAATTCTGCTATGTTTAACATGGATGCGTGTGGCGAGTTTAAATTGGCGAGATGCGCGCTTCAGAAACGTGTAAAAACAAATTCGCGCCTTTTTTTCCCCTTTGCAATGGCCGCGAGCGGCAGCTTCTTGCCAGTTTTTTCTGGCGAGGCAAAAAGGAGACAATCGCGCCATTTTATTGGCGCGAACAGCCGCTAGATGCCGTTCGCGCCTCTCTGCATACGGATATTTTTAAAACTGGCGAGATTGAGGTTCTCGCCAGCCGCGAGGCGAGTTTTACAAATAGAAAAGAAAAATTGGCGCGTTTTTCGGAACTCGCCATTTTCTGCTGCTTTCTGCGCGATTTTCTCCAAAAAATGGCGAATTTCGAAATAGCGCTGCTCTCTGCATAGGCCCCTATGTCTGAGAGAGTCTTTTTGGATATACTCACTTGGTACACTTTCTCCCAGGGGTCTTAATGAGTGCTTGGATACTAGCACACTGGTTTAGTTTCCTGCCTTGCTGTTCTCTGCCTTTCTGCTCTGGTTGCTAGTTCGGTTCCTCCCCCCCTATCCTAGGATGGGGTTCTGTGTTTTTGGAGGGGATTCCTCTATATTATATGATATTTCCTTAAAGTAGGTGTTATTTAATAGTTAATCCAGTTTTTTCCTTTATCTTTTTATAATTTGAGTTATTTTTGAATGTAACAATTGTTGTTATTATATGTAATTAGATATAATGTTAATTAATGCATGTTAATAAATGTGAATTATTAAAATAATAATTTTTGTTAGTACATATAATGTAAAGATTGTTTTGTGAATGTTGTTCTCATCATACAAGGAATTAAATAGGTTGATTTTAATATTTTTTCAATTTTATATGGTGTATCATCCATTTTTATATGGTGTAGTGGTATTTGGTTGTTTATATATTCATATTATTATATTCTAATTAATATATTGATTTATTAATATCTTTTGAAACTAAAATTATAGGTGTAGGCTTTAATTTCAACTTGGTATATATATATTTTTTTTTCCATATTTGATGAAACTTAGATTGGTAATAGTGGGACAGCTTTTTCTAACATGTCATTGTGTTAGTTGAGTTTATACATAATTAAATTGTTTAGTTTTAGCTATTTTCATTGTATGATGTGAACAACATAATTATTGATGTTTTTTTTGTTGTTATTCATTGATATTTATAGTAATTTTAGAGTTATATGATTTGTGGTGAAACTTAGTACCAATGTGAAAATAGGTTTACTTGATCCAGCCTATTTAACTGGCTGTCCTTGACAATCACATATATTTCCTGACGAAGTCGCCGCAGTGTGCTGTGACGTCATCGCGTTTGTGTTGGTGTATTTGGAGTTCCTGGCTTCCCTGCGCTCCGGCTGGCGGTAATTTCAAGTGTTAGCAATCATTGTATGAGGGAGCAAAGGACATGCATTGGATGCCTTTATATCTTGCTGCCAATTCATGGTGAACCTGGGCTGTTTACATCCACTCTGCAAACCTGGGACTCACCCTACCACCGCAGATGACCACAATAGAGATTTCTCTCCCACGAATGGTTCTGTTTGAAATCCTGTAAGTGCACATTCTTACGGGTTGCTGATTTTTTAAATAAATGTACCTTATTTTTTACTCAGTTACGTGCTATGGAGCTTGCGCTTTTGTTTTTTTTGTTTTTTTTATATATATATATATATATATATATATATATATATATATATATATATAGTTTATGGTGGGTAAAAAAAGTGACAAAAACCCTCCACAGTAAAGCATAAAGCAACTGTAAATATTACTGTATGCTCATTTGCATGTCTTAGACAGGTCTGCAACCCTATCTTTCCCCATTATCGCCCAGCATACAGCGCTTCCACTGCAGCAAGGGATTCTGGGAAATGACATGCAAATGAGCACTCAGTGCCACCTTTTGCCTCAAGTTCGTATTACACAAGCAAATCCTCAAGCCAATGCATGCTGTTTTAAACACAGCTTTTAGACAGAGGCTGGGATGAGATGCAAAGCCATTAAACCCACTCACAGACATGTTTCAACCTTGATGGGTATATATTTATATATAAGAAAACAGAAAAGAAGAGATATGGCGCCTACCCAAACCTAATTAACGTATAGATGGGCAAATATGATGAAAAGAACCATGCTGTTCAGGACTAGTAAAAAATAAAATAAAAAAATAAAAAATGAATAATATGAAATAAAATAAAAAATAAAAAATGTCCAGATATATAAATACAATACAAATCAAGATGCAGCTCCACACGCTGTCCAATTGAGTCTTGCAGCCTGAATACAGGGGAACACCACTCCCTTCAAGATATCTATAGAAAAAACAAACAAAAAACAGGCGCACTCATAGCGTAGTAAAGTTTACAAAAATGTATGTGGAGTTGAATGTATAAAAATGCACACTCACAAACATAACAGGGATATAAGCATTCATGAGTAATACTCAATCGCCAGCCATAATGCAGGGAACCAGCCGCTCCGGTGTGATCGTCTGATGTAGATGGAGATCAGCAGCTTCTGCGGTATGCTCCGTGTACTGGAAGAGGTGAGAAGCGTCTCTCCACTCCAAGCCTCGCGTCACTGCAATGGATCTCGAATCGCAATCCCGCGACAGTTCGGTGACGTCACTGGGCTCTCAAGATAGGCTGCGGCAAACCCCGGCAAGGATAATATGGCTACGAATGGTATTTAATTGACCAAATATGAATAGTCCCATAGGTGAGAGGAAATAGATAATAAAACTGGACAATATCAAGTCCACAGAACACTCCCTACGTGTTTCGTCTCGAAAGACTATATATACTGTATTTAAACAGCCCTGAGAGTTTCCAGACTCCCCTCCATTGTGGAGTGGGGACCTGGAAAACTCGATTGAAAGTGTTTAATTAAGAATAAAGATTAGTGTTTGATTTTCCTGGCCACTCGCTATGTCTCTTATCTGTGTGACTTCTCTGCCCGGGATTCTGGCCCAGCGTCAGCGAGCAGATAACGCAGAGCGCTGATAAGGGAATAAGGTGCCCAAGGGACACCCAAGCAAAGGGCGGCTCGGGTGCAAGGGGGCGGCGGTCTGGTTGTTATAAGAGGGGAGCTTCCTGATTTCACCCCCACACTCTGCAGCGTTTGAGTCTGTCGCCATGAAGTGGATGATCTTCACGTTCGTTTGTCTCCATGTCTCGGAGGGCCTGGTGAGGTGAGTCTCTCCCATCAGATGTGCATGGGTAGTTTATTGATATGAAGCCAGCCATGTACACAGCGATGGACAATACAGGGTAGTGTAAAAGGGTAACTGCATAGAACAGACAAGCACAAGATAGGAAAGGGAATCCTTGCCCCACAGAGCTTACAATCTAAGTGAGATGTTGGAAGACTCCTAGGGGCTGGAGCAGACGTTTTACGTGCAGTGGAGGACAGTGCCTGGTCCCGACAGTGGGTAAGTGAAGTAGATGGCAGTGAGAAGCCTTGATAGAGGGTAAGTGCCTCTGTGTGTGTGGTGAGTTGATGTCATAAGTCCAGACTATTAATAAGGTTTATTTAGACGTCTGTGCTTCTCTCCCCTCCACTAACTCAGCTACCTATCAAACTCTGTGTTACTGTAGAAGTGGGGCGAGCAGAAGCATTGTTCTAGACCAGGAGTGCTCAACTCCAGTCTTCCAGATCCCCCAACAGGTCAGGTTTTCAGGGTATCCCTGCTTTAGCTTAGGTGGCTCCATCAGTCCCTGCTTCAGCACAGGTGGCTCAATCAGGGGCTCAGTCATAGACTGAGCCTCTGATTGAGCCACCTGTGCTGAAGCTGGGATATCCTGAAAACCTGACCTGGGGGACTTGAGTACTGGAATTGAGCGCCCCTGTTCCAGCCAATAAGATGATGGAGGATGTTGGAGGATGATGACGATGACAAGGCAGCTTCACACAGGAGCATATGAAATATATGGATCTTTTTAAGAGTCCCACTGAAGAGATTCAAATCCATCCGGGAAAACATGAAGGAGAAAGGCGTTCTGGAGGCGTTCGTGAAAACGCACAGGAAGGATCCAGCCATAAAATACAACTTTAACCGGCAGAATCATTTCGCTGTGGCCTATGAGCCCATGTACATGGATGTAAGTATTGTATGAATACGTGTACATATATGGAATGGGAGCATCATATGAACACGTGTACATGGATGTAAGTTTTGTATGAACATGTACATGGATGAGAGTATCATATGAACACGTGCACATGGATATGAGTATTGTGTGAACACATGCACATGGATGTGTATATATATTGTATGGACAAGCATACATACAGTACAGTAGATGTGATCAGGTCGTTTTCATGTTACTGGGTTTGGACAAATCCAGTTGTGGTCATTCTCCCTCCAAATAGAGGTAAATGAGAATTTTAATCAGGTAGTGTTAGGACCTGCTAATGGTCATGCCTTGATGTTGGCTGCAGGCGTACAACGCTTTGGCCAAAGGGTTTAACTAAATGACCCCTTTTCAAGAGAATACATAGGTATTTCACTATGTATTTTTGTCATATTGGATGTGTCATTGGGATTTTCTGTCTTTTGTTGTATACATCTGATCTCTTCCAGACATACTACTTTGGGGAGATCAGCATTGGGACCCCTCCCCAGAACTTCCTGGTCGCCTTTGACACTGGATCCTCCAATCTTTGGGTGGCCTCCACCTACTGCCAGAGCTCAGCCTGCAGTGAGTAGCACCCAGTGCCCGATTGGGTTGGGGGGGGGGATTGGTCCCATTTTATGGGATAACATAGAAGGCAGGGTCCCATTTGGTAACATCTTTCAGGTTCCTTTGGAAAGATAATTTGCAATGGGGAGGAAGGTTTTGTTAGCCTTTGAAGTGGGAGATGATGTATTGACATTAATTGTCAGCCTATAGAGACAAGTAATCCTATAATGAAGAACTATGGTTGACTTGTTTGCCAGTCTCGTTGGTGGTAAATTTAAGGGAAAAAAGTGATGCAGTTATGTCAAAGAACCAGATCTTCATAAATAAGGAAAAATGAGGGACCTTTCCACTCCCCACAAGCATTGCTATGGTTTGGTCCAGACGATATCGAGATTTTCATTAAAGTGTAACCACCATTATCACTGGAACAACTTAGGCAGAGGCCATACTAGACGTGCGCGCGTGACAGAGCGCGTGGCATCACGTGCGCCTGCCGCAGAGGCGAATTGTGGCCTAGCACGACAGGGAGGTGTGGCGGAGGCGTGGCCGTGACATCACAGAGCTGGTTAGCCCTCATTCGGTGAACCGCACCTGTGACCCGCCCGTTGCGCGACAAAATCAAATGTTTTGACGCGTTAAAAAATGGCAACGCACGCTCTATGGCCATCCTCATTGAGGTACGGCCTTTGGTTTGTGGCATGCACGCCATCGCACGCGCCTTCGCTCTCACCATGGCTGCGGCCTTATAATAATTGAGAATGACTACAGCCTTTTGTACCCCTATACACCCCACTGTGCCTCTGTCCGGCACTCGTGTACATGTATCTGTTTCGTGTTCCAATGAAACCTCTCTCTCATTCTGCAGCCAATCACCCATTGTTTAACCCTGGCCAGTCCTCCACCTACACCTCCAATAACCAGCAGTTCTCCATGTCCTACGGCAGCGGGAGCATGACCGGGGTGCTGGGGTATGACACGGTGACCGTGAGTAACCAGGACTAATCTCATGGATGTCACATGAAAGGGCAGGTCCTTCTGGCAGTGTAAGGGTTGATTAAGTCTTTTGGGTCTGCTCCTTTATAAGAAAAAAATCATCAATTTTCTCCACATTTCTCTTTCTCTAAATAAATCGCAAACATTTTTGCAAAAGTCAATGGTTCTCGCTAAGTACCCAGGACTGACTTAAAAACCAGAGTTAATTCTTCATTTATTTTTTTCCTGGATAAATATGAAATTAAGTTGTTATTGATGGTGGTGGGAAATGTGGTGAAGATTCTCCAGCCATGAATGTCCAAACTTTGTCACATCCGAGAACCTGGTCCCAGCAGTAGTTGTGACATCACCTCCCCGGATGACATTGTTACGATCATGTCCTGTAGGTGCAAGGCCTGTCCATCACCAGCCAGGAGTTGGGCCTGAGCATCACTGAGCCAAGCAGCTTCTTCTACTATGCCAAGTTTGATGGGATCTTTGGGATGGCTTACCAGTCTATGTCAGCGGGAGGAGCCACCACCGCCGTGCAGGGTCTGATCCAGCAGAACCTCATCCCACAACCGATCTTCAGCTTCTACCTCGCGGGGTAAGAATCTACGTCCTACTCAGCACTCGCACCATTTATCAAAGAATCCGACCACTGCCGAGGGGCCCCTCAGTGAAGGGGTTAAATGGTTGTTGTTTGTAGATGTCGAGGATGTTGTAGATGACCATTGAGTATTTTCCGCTCTTCTCTCCCCAGTCAGTCGGGAGAGGTGATACTCGGAGGTGTGGACAGCAGCCTGTACTCCGGTCAGATCTCCTGGACTCCGGTCACTCAGGAGATTTACTGGCAGATTGCGATTGACGAGTGAGTCCCACGTCTTTGTCCACGAGCTTTGGACACCAATTCATCGCTCGCTGACCCAGCGGCCACATCATGGGGTGGCACTAGTTCTTGTCATCTAAAGCATTCCATGTTTATTACTTTGGAACACAGCCCATAAGAGAATGCTTGTATAATGGTATACAGTATATTCTCTATACATTTCTTATTACAGAACATAAAACAAAGAAGCCGGTTATCTGATTCAACAGCCCTAACAGCAGAGGGCTTCTTTATACTAATGGTCGTGTCACAGTTGATGAAACAGTTTGGGGTGAAAATAAAACTGTATCAAAGCCCCATTTGTATCAATCCTCCAGGTTCTCGGTTAATGGGCAGGCGAGCGGCTGGTGCAGTCAGGGGTGCCAGGGCATTGTGGACACGGGGACCCCTCTCCTCGCCGTCCCCCAGCAGTACTTGAACAACCTCCTGCAATACGTGGGAGCCCAGGAAGAACAGAACGGGCAGGTAACTCCAACTCCATACCACCCTCTCCCATCATACAAGGGTCACCCGGGTGGAAGGTTAGAAAGGAGAAGACGAGCAGTGGTGGTTGGGCTATTAGAAAAGCAGTTGTACTGTGACTGAATGCAGGAGAGACCCATCCTTTTATACAAAGGTCCTCAGATGCAATAATTTATTATAATTTATTTATAGATTATAAATGTTTCACTGGAGTTTTTTTGTTTGCTTCCTCTGGATCAATAAAATTATATTTATACATGTAGGGTGAGCGTATCACCAGTTAGGATTTAGCCAAGGCCAAAGGTTAAACTTGATGATCGTGTCTTTTCCCCCCAATCTAATCCGCCTGTCACCATGTTATTATAAGGTCACATTCTTTAAAATAAAAAAGTAGTGGTCATCTGCACCATCACTGTGTGTATCCTCTGGACAGATGAGTTAAGCACGAGGTTACCTGGGCTCACGTTCCCCATGTCTGGAGGTGACCTCTCCTAGTCCTGGGCAGGGGATTTAAACTCATTTCCTTCTCTCTTTGCAGTTCCTGGTGAATTGTAACAATGTTCAAAACCTCCCACCCATCAGCTTCACGATCAGTGGGGTCCAGTTCTCCATACCCCCCTCCGGATACATCCTCCAGGTACCAGGATACCCCTAATACTCTGCCCAATCACTTTCTCTCCCTCATTCAGAGTGCAGGTTCTGATATCTTTCATAGGACGGGAGTGAGAAATGTTTATCAATTCTATTCGGCCGTGGGATGTCAAAACCCCACAGGTCTCATCTGATGAGTATTAAAATATCCAGTCCATCTAACACAGATTAAATATATATATATTATATATATATAATTATCTTTAGCCCGTGTCTCCCGACTGCTGGATGAAGCCTACTAAATGATCTCCCAGGTACTGCGGTTGCAGCCTCTCTTCCCCACGCTGCTCCAACACATTGTCCGATTTCATCCTCCCGTCTTACTATTGGTCATCTTGGTCTTTTAATTTCCCTTGGAATCCAGTGGGGTACCATCTTTGTCCGGCACACAGACACACAGACACACACAGACACACACAGACACACACAGACACACACAGACACACACAGACACACACAGACACACACAGACACACACAGACACACACACACACAGACACACACAGACACACACACACACACACACACACACACACACACACACACACACACACACACACACACACACACACATCTTAATTACATGCTTTTTCCCTGGTGCACATAAAAAAAAAAGTTAAACCCCATTAATTAAAGAACTCCCCTCTCCCCCCAAAAACTATGTTTTCATTGGGGTTTTGTGTCTTTGATAAACATGCTGCTGTTTCTTACACTAGTTTTTTAGCCTCAGGACAGGGCTTGCAAGCTGTCACATCCCTTGGTGCCTGCACTTTATTGCAAATCCAACACAAGCTGATAAGAGGGACTGTAGTGTAAATCTCCCGGCAGCAGAATGGGGTTTCAGTAAATCTCCCATAAGAAAAGGCGAAAGTCCCTGGCACCAGTGCCGTCTTAACGCATGGGCACGCTGGGCAGTTACCCGGGGGCCCCATGAGCATAGGGCCCCACGCTAATCTATGCACAGACCAGAATCTAACACTAATTTTCCGATCACCCGCCTCAACATTCAAATCTCCCGCTAACTCGGTAGAAGGAGACAAATGATGACTTGTAGCGGAGAGTTGGCCGGGCCCAGTACACTGCTTTGCCCGGGGGCCTATAATGCTGTTAAGACGGACCTGCCTGGCACTGTCTGTAAATTCTCCTCTCGTCGCTGTCTTTTCCAGATCAACGGATATTGTGTTGTTGGGTTTGAGGCCACGTACCTTCCGTCCCGGAACGGGCAGCCGCTTTGGATTCTGGGAGACGTCTTCCTCCGGCAGTATTACTCCGTCTATGACTTTGGCAACAACCAGGTTGGGTTTGCTGCGATGGCCTGAGCCGGAGAATGGTGTTTGCGATTCCGGCGCTGGAGGAGTTACAAACACTCGCTGGGCACAAGTAGCAGAATATACAGATCCGGCAATGTGGAATGATACAAATGATATAATAATCACAGTGATACAATATTACTAGACATAACCCCTGTTCTGTACCCTATAAAGTTGCTTCCCAGCGCTGGGAAGAGATAAGCTCTGATTAAATGAATCAGCTCCGAGAAGATGCACAGCATATGGAATGAGAGACCCCACCTGTGCTGGGAGCCTGTCCTATGCTCCACTACACTGTTCACAATTAGTTACTGACAAAGATTGTGTCCGTAAAATGTTTCACCGAATGTACAGATCTAATAAAGACAATCGCAGCAAACAATGATAGCTTTGTTTATCGTTGTCTGATACCTTCTTGCCTCTGGTAAGCAGGTACTTTCTCCTGAGCATGAGTGTCCCACAATGATAGTGTTTTATATCCACTCTCTGACTCTTATCTCGAAATATAAAGTGCAGCTCTTCATTCACCGACAGGAGGGGCCAGTGAGTGACAAGTAAACCGCACAAATATATAGATCTATAATGCATCTATACACGGCTTCTTATATATCTGCAATGCATCTATACACGGCTTCTTATATATCTGCAATGTATCTATACACTGCTTCTTATATATCTATAATGCATCTATACACGGCTTCTTATATATCTGCAATGTATCTATACACTGCTTCTTATATATCTATAATGCATCTATACACGGCTTCTTATATATCTGCAATGCATCTATACACTGCTTCTTATATATCTGCAATGTATCTATACACTGCTTCTTATATATCTGCAATGCATCTATACACGGCTTCTTATATATCTGCAATGCATCTATACACGGCTTCTTATACAGTATATCTGCAATGCATCTATACACGGCTTCTTATATATCTGCAATGTATCTATACACTGCTTCTTATATATCTGCAATGTATCTATACACTGCTTCTTATATATCTGCAATGCATCTATACACTGCTTCTTATATCTGCAATGTATCTATACACGGCTTCTTATATATCTGCAATGCATCTATACACTGCTTCTTATATATCTGCAATGCATCTATACACGGCTTCTTATATATCTGCAATGTATCTATACACGGCTTCTTATATATCTGCAATGTATCTATACACTGCTTCTTATATATCTGCAATGCATCTATACACGGCTTCTTATATATCTGCAATGTATCTATACACTGCTTCTTATATATCTGCAATGCATCTATACACGGCTTCTTATATATCTGCAATGTATCTATACACTGCTTCTTATATATCTGCAATGCATCTATACACGGCTTCTTATATATCTGCAATGTATCTATACACTGCTTCTTATATATCTGCAATGTATCTATACACTGCTTCTTATATATCTGCAATGCATCTATACACGGCTTCTTATATATCTGCAATGTATCTATACACTGCTTCTTATATATCTGCAATGCATCTATACACTGCTTCTTATATATCTGCAATGCATCTATACACGGCTTCTTATATATCTGCAATGTATCTATACACTGCTTCTTATATATCTGCAATGCATCTATACACGGCTTCTTATATATCTGCAATGTATCTATACACTGCTTCTTATATATCTGCAATGTATCTATACACTGCTTCTTATATATCTGCAATGTATCTATACACTGCTTCTTATATATCTGCAATGCATCTATACACTGCTTCTTATATATCTGCAATGTATCTATACACTGCTTCTTATATATCTGCAATGCATCTATACACTGCTTCTTATATATCTGCAATGCATCTATACACGGCTTCTTATATATCTGCAATGCATCTATACACTGCTTCTTATATATCTGCAATGCATCTATACACTGCTTCTTATATATCTGCAATGTATCTATACACTGCTTCTTATATATGTGCAATGTATCTAGACACTGCTTCTTATATATCTGCAATGCATCTATACACTGCTTCTTATATATCTGCAATGTATCTATACACTGCTTCTTATATATCTGCAATGCATCTATACACGGCTTCTTATATATCTGCAATGCATCTATACACTGCTTCTTATATATCTGCAATGCATCTATACACTGCTTCTTATATATCTGCAATGCATCTATACACTGCTTCTTATATATCTGCAATGTATCTAGACACTGCTTCTTATATATCTGCAATGCATCTATACACTGCTTCTTATATATCTGCAATGTATCTATACACTGCTTCTTATATATCTGCAATGCATCTATACACGGCTTCTTATATATCTGCAATGCATCTATACACTGCTTCTTATATATCTGCAATGCATCTATACACTGCTTCTTATATGCACCTGCAATGCATCTATACACTGCTTCTTATATGCACCTGCAATGCATCTATAAACTGCTTCTTATATATCTGCAATGCATCTATACAGGCATACCCCGGTTTAAGGACACTCACTTTAAGTAAACTCGCGAGTAAGTACATCTCGCTCAATAGGCAAACGGCAGCTCGCGCATGCGCCTGTCAGCACGTCCTGAACAGCAATACCGACTCCCTCCCTGTACCGAAGCTGTGCGCAAGCGGGGAGACTATAGAGCCTGTTACAAATGCGTTATTTACATCAGTTATGCACGTATATGATGATTGCAGTACAGTACATGCATTGATAAGTGGGAAAAGTTTGTGCTTCACTTTAAGTACATTTTCGCTTTACATACATGCTCCGGTCCCATTGCGTACGTTAATGCTGGTATGCCTGTACATTGCTTCTTATACAGTATGCACCTGTAATGCATCTATACACTGCTTCTTATATACACCTGCAATGCATCTAAACACTGCTTCTTATATACACCTGCAATGCATCTATACACTGCTTCTTATATACAGCTGTGATACATCTATACACTGCTTCTTATATACACCTGCAATGCATCTATACACTGCTTCTTATGTACACCTGCAATGTATCTATACACGGCTTCTTATAGACACCTACAATGCATATATTCACTGCACCTATATACACCTTCCAATGTTTTTAGACACGACTTCTTGTTATATACACATGTGATACATCAATACATTGCTTCTTATATATATAATGAATAGACGATACCGTCTACTGATCTCTTCTTCCGGCGATGTAATATATATATATATATAGGTAAATCCTTATAGGTAGGGGCTAATCCCATAAATAATAATAAGATATACGATACCGTATATATATGTATACCGTGTGTGTGTTTATATATATATATATATATATATATATATATATATATATATATATATATATATATATAGCAAATAAAAAGATCACTTGTGAGCACATTCACATGTCTTAGGTCTGCAACCCTGCCTTTCACCATTATCACGTAGTATACAGTGCTTCCATTGCAGCAAGGGATTTTGGGAAATGACATGCAAATGAGCACGCAGTGCCACCTTTTGCCTGAAATCCGTGTTTACATGGAACCCTTATAAGCTAATGCTCGCTGTTAACACAGCTTTAAAGCACAGCATGGGAATCAGATGCAAAGTCAGAGAAACCACTCACAGACATGTTTCATCCTTAATGGGTCTCATCAGTGTGAGGTTGGTTGTACTGCTGGCTTTGCAATTTTCAAGGCTGATCTTTTTATTTGCTATATGCAATACGGGGGAGGTTTCTTGTTGCCTTTTTCACTCACCATAACTTAAAATGTGTATGGTAAACCCTACAGCCTTGATGCGACCCATAAAGGTCGAAAATCGCATACTGCACAAGGGGGAGGGATAGGCTTCAGTCACAGATACATTCCAGGACGCATTGTTTTTTTTAGTAAAACCCTTTCTTGCTTTATCCATTGTAAGGCCTCGGGCTGAGGCGCGCTTGTACTTACCTGTGAGCCCCTACAGCCGCAATGAGAGCGGCTATAGTAGGGGCTCGCCTACGCTTCCGCAAGCGCGCGGAAGCGTATATCTTAGCAGAATTTTACATTTCAGCGCTCGCCGGAGCGCAGGGCCGGTCACGTGTGCGGTTCGCCCAATGAGGGCACCGCACACATGTCACACATGTCACACAGGCCATGCGTTTGGCTGCACCATTTTTATTTCGTCGTCTCTCTCTGCTTGGAATAAATACACAATAGAGTATGATATTCGTAGAGTAGGGCCTACTGAAATGGGGTCACCGTGACATGGTTGTAGGCTTAAAATATTTTGGCCAAAGTATTGAACTAAATTACCCATATTTATGAAATATGAATATAGATAAAATACATATTAAGGCAGGGGGGCGCAAACTATTTTGTCTGCGCCCCCCTGCCGGTTCTCCCATCCTGCTCACGCCCCCCCCCCCCAATTAACTTGTCTCCGGCGTCATGTGATGTTATGGCGTCATGTGACCCCGCGGCACCATTTGACTCCATGTTGCCATGGCAATGCGTCGCCAGAAGCCGCCATAGACAAGGTAAAGGCCTATATCAGGGGAGCACAAACTTTTCCTGCTGCGCCCCCCTGTCTTCCTTGTCCCGCTCTTGCGCCCCCCCCCCCACCACCTGGTATCCGCATCAAATGACGCTGTGGGGTCATGTGAAGTCACGTCACATGGCCCCGCGGCGGCACTTGACGCCGCGTTGCCATGGCGACACATCACAGCCGGCTGAATCCCGGTAAGTAGAGAGTTGCAGAGGCCTCACGCGATCCCCTGGCATTGAATTAAATGTGGTGGGGAAGAGCGCGGGGCCTCTGCAGCCGCCCTCGCCCCCACAGCAAAATCTCCCGCCCCCAGTTTGCGCACCCCTGGGCTATATAATAATAAACCAGAGACTTTTTTTTTTTTTTTAAAGCTTTTTACTTATATATTTTACCTTTTCCGGTGGCGCTGCGATGTCAAATAGCGCCGCGTTGCCATGACAACAGGACATCACTGCACCATTAGGGGCCATGTTGTCACGGCAACTTGAAGCTGCATGGCACCGCGTGACGTCCCATTGTCATGGCAACGCGACGCCATTTGACATCTCAGAGCCATGTTGATGGGACCCTGCACGGGGAGATGCCGCTCCGAGACGCCAGTGAAGGCTTCTGGGTGGACCGCAGAGGCGCGCTCCTCCCCGGCCGTCCTCTGCCACCCTGCTTTGCGCCCGCCCAACTCCTCTGACTGCCGCCTTGCGCCGCTCTGGTGTTCTTCAGTCCTCTTCTCCCGCCTCCGCCCCCGAGTTTGCGCCCCTTGCCCCCAGCGATTTGAAATGTCAAACCATAGCCCAGAGATTGGTTAGCGAAGCCTGCAGTCTCTGGGTCAAACCCAGAGTGGTGCCAACCCTGATCCACGCCCCGCCTGCACCTACCCAGCACCCGGCAAAGGCCTGAGAGACTGAGCACTGCCATTGCACATACATAACTAACGTGACTTCCTTTAGGGTCCGGTATGGATGGTTGCATAAAGTAGGGGCCGGACTGGTTCCTAAAGTAAATGAGGTGCCCCTAGTGTGGCCAGGTGGCTTCTCCAAAAATACTGGACACAATGGTGAGAGGTGTGACGTGCTCAAGACACACACACCCCCCTCTCACTGCTCCATGCTGTTTCCTCCTCTCCTTGGCCCCACCCCCAGGCTCCAGACACCTCATCCTGCTGGGCTGCATTATCCAGCAGCAGCCAATCAGGATGGACGAAGCTGCCGAGCCCCCTAGCAACGGCCCTGCTCTCTCGCTGCTCGGGGAAATCCCGTGCCCGCCCCAAGCCATTCAGGTCACTATGTCCAGAGAGGTAATACCGGTATACACATACACGCCCAGAGAGGTAATACCGGTATACACATACACGCCCAGAGAGGTAATACCGGTATACACATACACGCCCAGAGAGGTAAAACCGGTATACACATACACGCCCAGAGAGGTAATACCGGTATACACATACACGCCCAGAGAGGTAATACCGGTATACACATATACGCCCAGAGAGGTAATACCGGTATACACATACACGCCCAGAGAGGTAATACCGGTATACACATACACGCCCAGAGAGGTAATACCGGTATACACATACACGCCCAGAGAGGTAATACCGGTATACACATACACGCCCAGAGAGGTAATACCGGTATACACATACACGCCCAGAGAGGTAATACCGGTATACACACATACACGCCCAGAGAGGTAATACCGGTATACACTGTGACAGAAACCAGGGGATGGTAATAAATTCCGTATATAGGGCTCCCAGGATACTAAACAGTTTCTATCCTGTTTGGCCTGGGAGTGCAGCCGTATAATACATACACTCCATCCCACAGTTTGGCAAGCGCTGGAACTGAGGGGATGAGAGATCCAGACCAGAGTTTGTCTGCTGCCTGATTTCTGTCACCTGTCATGCTAATTAGGAATCAGGTATGTAAGACTGTTTTCCTGTTTGCTCTGGTCTCTCCACAAGAGCCAGGAGGCTGGAAGGCTGCTGAACTACAGAGGGGAGAAGCCTCTTCCCCTAACAGGTTCAATCTTTCTGTTCATTTGTATAAGACTGCAAAAGTACCTTGTTTTGTTGTTGGGAGTGGAAAAGCCACTTCCAACCCTGAGTCAGGGATATCTAAGTTAAGTTATCGCTCAGATGAGCAGCTTTTGTTTTGATCTGTTTTCTGTTGTATGCACTGTGGCAGTCTCAGTGCCTGGGACTGAATAAACCAGGCATAGCCTGTTTAAAGGAACAGTACGTGACGCCTCATCATTTAACCTACCCTAAAAGACCGTGTTCTAAACAGTCCCGGACAAACGACGGAGCCCCGGAGTAAGCCGTTTGTCACATATGGTGGAGAATGCGGGCAGAGCACTAGGGGGTCTGCGGGTTGAAGAACTTTGAAAGAAAAAAAAAAAAAGAAAAAAAAAGTTTTTTCATCCTCTGCAAACAAGATGGAAGACGTGGTGGGTGCGCTGGTACGCAATGTCGCTGCCCAGAAAGACGCGAATGAAACCCAGCAACAGCTGTTAATAGCCCAGCAAGAAACTAATGCAAACCAGCAGCAGACGAATGCAGCCCAGCAACAGCTGCTAATAGCCCAGCAAGAAATTAATGCAAACCAGCAACAGGCGAATGCAAACCAGCAACAGGCGAATGCAAACCAGCAACAGACGAATGAAGCCCTGCAAAACGCGAATGCAAACCAGCAAGAGACAAACCGCTTGCTGAGAGAGGAGCAACAGCGGTTCGCTCAGGGCTTACAGCAGGAACTCGAGATCCTGAGGCGGACTATCAGTAACCTTCCACTGGCAGCGGCAGCCCCAGTTCCGAAAATGACCAGGGCAAGCCACTACCTTCAGAAGATGGGACCCTCGGATGATGTGGAAGCCTATCTTCTCACGTTTGAACGCACGGCACAGAGAGAGGGATGGCCAGAAGCTGAGTGGGCTGGTCTAATCGCACCCTTCCTAAGCGGCGAACCCCAGAAGGCTTACTTTGATCTAGAGCCAGCCGAAGCTAACGTCTATGCAAAATTGAAGTTCGAGATCCTCGCCCGCCTCGGCGTAACCACGGCTGTTCGCGCCCAAAGGTTTCACGCATGGTCCTTCACGATGGATAAGGCCACCCGAAGCCAGATGTATGACCTCATCCACCTCGCCCGGAAGTGGCTACAACCCGAGATCAACTCAGCCAGCCACATCGTGGAACGGTTGGTCATGGACCAGTTCTTGAGGAAACTTCCCTCTGCCTTACGCCGTTGGGTCAGTCGGAGTGACCCCCACAATGCGGATGAGCTTGTGGCCCTCGTAGAAAGGTACAATGCAGCAGAAGGGCACCCGCAACCCACAGTCGTGGAGCAACCCCATTACCCGAGGTTCCAGGACTCTTCCAGAGACGGTAAAAGGGTACCGGGGTTAAGGGGCGCTGAAGAGCGGCGACCACCTTCACGCAGCACCAGCAACAGTGGTTCGCACACTAAGGGCAATAGCCAACATGGGGAGCCGGGAAAAGGCTCTAAGTGGGACACAGACTATGTACCTAAATGTGTAAATTGTCATGAGAGGGGCCACACAGCAAAAATCTGCCCACTAAATGATGAGCCCATGCAATGCAACAGCGTGGAACCTTATTCGCTGTTGTCCCAATGTATGGGCCCTAGCCCAGAGGACCCCTTGAATAACCATCTGTGGGCATTTGTAAAGGTTAATGGTAAGAGGGTTCGGGCACTTCTTGACTCTGGGAGCATGGTCACACTAGTGTCCGAATACCTCTTGCCCATTAAGAAGAAACAGGGAAACAGTTCACAAAGAGTGGCAATTTGTTGTATACATGGGGATAATCATGAATATTCCACTGTTGATGTTTTTTTTGAAACAGAGTTTGGTTCTTTAGATTTCAAGGTGGGTATTGTACCCAAACTGGCACATGATGTGTTAATAGGGACCGACTTTCCCCATTTTCTAAAAATGTGGTCCCCCGCTCAGAATAGCGCCCAGAGTTCAATAGCGGACCATAACGAAGTATTAGAAGAAACAAATCCTTTCCCTTTTTCAGAAATGGAGGTTGACGAGGGCCCAAATAAGAAGGGGGAAAAGGAGGAGTGCTGTAAAATTCCCTTCCCCATCACTACTTTGGTAGGGAATACCCCAAATCAAGATGTTGAGCAGACACTTACCACCCCAGAACCGGATAAGACCCTCGCTGACCTAGAGGTCAGTCCTGGGAGTTTTAAGAAGGCCCAGTGGGAGGACCCCACATTAGCGGTAGCAAGGGGAAATATACGGGACCAGAATAGTACTCCTGGCCAACCAGATAGGTCACTTGCTTACCCCTACTTCGAGGTAGAGAACGACCTATTATATCGGGTTGATAAAAGGAAATCAGTTACAACTAAACAATTGTTGGTACCACGGACATTCCGTAACGTAGTATTACACCTCGCACATAGTCATCCATTGGGGGGACACCTAGGGGTGGAAAAGACAAAAGAAAAGGTTCTCCGAAGCTTCTATTGGCCTGGGGTTCTGGCAGAAATTACGAATTATTGTTCCTCATGCCCAGAATGTCAGATCACCGCCCCGTTCAAGGCGTACCGCAGCCCATTGGTACCCCTTCCCATAATAGAGGTACCATTTGACCGGATTGCTATGGATCTAGTAGGACCCCTAATAAAGTCTGCTAGGGGACATCAGCATATATTGGTAATATTAGATTATGCCACCCGATATCCGGAGGCAGTTCCCCTACGTAGCACGTCTGCTAAAAACATAGCAAAAGAGTTAGTAGTTCTGTTTTCCCGGGTCGGGATTCCTAAAGAGATTCTATCTGACCAGGGAACACCATTTATGTCCCAAGTAACAAAAGAGCTATGTAAACTCCTAAAAATCAAGCATCTCAGAACCTCAGTCTATCATCCACAAACAGATGGTTTAGTGGAAAGGTTCAATAAAACCTTAAAGAGCATGTTACGGCGGGCGGTTGATAAAGATGGGAAAAACTGGGATTGTTTGTTACCGTACCTGTTATTTGCCATTAGGGAAGTTCCCCAATCATCCACAGGCTTCTCCCCGTTTGAACTATTGTATGGCCGACACCCAAGGGGCTTACTGGATATAGCCAAAGAGACTTGGGAACACGAGGTTACCCCTTACAGAAGTGTAATAGAGCATGTTGCCCAGATGCAGGACCGCATTGCTGCAGTCCTACCCATAGTGAGGGAACACATGGAGAAAGCTCAAGAAGCACAGAGGAATACGTATAATAAGGGTGCTAGGGTCAGAAATTTTTTTCCAGGTGATAGGGTACTAGTTCTGGTTCCCACCGTGGAGAGTAAATTCCTTGCTAAATGGCATGGGCCATATGAGGTCTTGGAAAGAGTGGGAGAAGTAAATTATAAGGTAAGACAGCCAGGTAGGAGGAAACCTGAGCAAATTTACCATATAAACCTACTCAAGCCCTGGAAAGATAGAGAAGTCTTGTTAACCCTAGTACCCCCAGGTCCGTCAGAGAATCAAGAAACTGACCCAGAGGTTAGCATAGCTGAAACCCTGTCTGTTCATCAGAAACGAGAGGTTCAGAATTTAGTGAGAAGAAACAAAGAAATCTTCTCTATACGGCCAGGTAGAACTAGCGTAATTGAACATGACCTAGTCTCTGAACCGGGGGTCCGAGTTAACCTTAAACCGTACCGAATCCCAGAGGCCAAAAGAAAGGCTATAAGTTTAGAGGTTAAAAAAATGCTAAAACTAGGTGTAATTGAGGAATCCCAAAGTGGGTGGAACAGCCCTATAGTCTTAGTCCCAAAGCCAGATGGTACAACAAGGTTTTGTAATGACTACCGGAAACTAAACGCGGTGTCAAAATTTGATACTTATCCTATGCCCAGGGTAGATGAACTTGTAGAGAGACTGGGCAA
This sequence comes from Ascaphus truei, assembly GCF_040206685.1. NCBI lineage: Eukaryota > Metazoa > Chordata > Amphibia > Anura > Ascaphidae > Ascaphus > Ascaphus truei. The sequence goes on along the minus strand of NC_134491.1, from coordinate 20,746,817 downwards.
AGCCCGATATCTCACAACCCTAGACCTAACAAAAGGGTACTGGCAGGTTCCCCTCACAGAAAGGGCAAAAGAAAAGACAGCCTTCTCAACCCCAGACGGCCTCTTTCAGTATAAGGTGTTGCCTTTTGGCTTACATGGAGCTCCTGCCACATTCCAAAGAATGATGGATAAAATTTTAAAACCACATGCTCGGTATGCTGCCGCCTACCTGGATGATGTGGTAATCCATAGTGAAGATTGGCAATCCCACCTTCCAAAGGTCCAAGCTGTGCTTGACGCAGTCCGGTCTGCTGGACTAACTGCTAACCCCGCTAAATGCACTATTGGTCTGGAGGAGGCCAAGTATCTGGGATATTCTATTGGCAGAGGTTTACTCAAACCCCAAACACTCAAAGTGGAGGCGATACAAAATTGGCCAAGGCCAGTTACAAAAAAACAAGTAAGGACCTTTTTGGGGTTAATTGGGTACTATAGAAGGTTTATTCCCAATTTTGCAACTAAGGCAACCCCACTAACTGACCTCACAAAAGCAAGAGGACCACTAATGGTAAAGTGGTCCCCCGAAACCGAACAAGCCTTTAGAAGCCTGAAAGAAGCTCTCTGTGCCCAACCAGTGTTGGTCACACCTGACTTCTCCAAAGAGTTCGTAGTCCAAACCGACGCATCTGAGGTAGGGCTGGGGGCGGTACTCTCCCAGGAGTCTCAAGGTGAGGAGCACCCCATCCTTTATTTAAGTAGGAAACTAAATCCCCAGGAGAAAAATTACTCCATAGTAGAGAAAGAGTGTCTCGCAATAAAGTGGGCTGTAGAGACGCTCAAATACTACCTGTTGGGGAGAAAATTCCGGTTGGTCACAGATCATGCACCCCTTACCTGGATGTGTCAAAACAGGGAAAAGAATGCTAGAGTGACCAGGTGGTTCCTAAGCCTACAACCCTTTAAATTTTCTGTGGAACACAGGTCAGGGCACAAACATGGCAATGCTGACGGGTTGTCAAGGATGCACTCCCTAATATCCATAGTCGCTCATCCCTCGAGGTCTGAGCTGGGGGGGAGGATATGTGACAGAAACCAGGGGATGGTAATAAATTCCGTATATAGGGCTCCCAGGATACTAAACAGTTTCTATCCTGTTTGGCCTGGGAGTGCAGCCTTATAATACATACACTCCATCCCACAGTTTGGCAAGCGCTGGAACTGAGGGGATGAGAGATCCAGACCAGAGTTTGTCTGCTGCCTGATTTCTGTCACCTGTCATGCTAATTAGGAATCAGGTATGTAAGACTGTTTTCCTGTTTGCTCTGGTCTCTCCACAAGAGCCAGGAGGCTGGAAGGCTGCTGAACTACAGAGGGGAGAAGCCTCTTCCCCTAACAGGTTCAATCTTTCTGTTCATTTGTATAAGACTGCAAAAGTACCTTGTTTTGTTGTTGGGAGTGGAAAAGCCACTTCCAACCCTGAGTCAGGGATATCTAAGTTAAGTTATCGCTCAGATGAGCAGCTTTTGTTTTGATCTGTTTTCTGTTGTATGCACTGTGGCAGTCTCAGTGCCTGGGACTGAATAAACCAGGCATAGCCTGTTTAAAGGAACAGTACGTGACGCCTCATCATTTAACCTACCCTAAAAGACCGTGTTCTAAACAGTCCCGGACAAACGACGGAGCCCCGGAGTAAGCCGTTTGTCACAACACATACACGCCCAGAGAGGTAATACCGGTATACACATACACGCCCAGAGAGGTAATACCGGTATACACATACACGCCCAGAGAGGTAATACCGGTATACACATACACGCTCAGAGAGGTAATACCGGTATACACATACACACCCAGAGAGGTAATACCGGTATACACATACACGCCCAGAGAGGTAATACCGGTATACACATACACACCCAGAGAAGTAATACCGGTATACACATACACGCCCAGAGAGGTAATACCGGTATACACATACACACCCAGAGAGGTAATACCGGTATACACATACACGCCCAGAGAGGTAATACCGGTATACACATACACGCCCAGAGAGGTAATACCGGTATACACATACACGCCCAGAGAGGTAATACCGGTATACACATACACGCCCAGAGAGGTAATACCGGTATACACATACACGCCCAGAGAGGTAATACCGGTATACACATACCCGTCCGGAGAGGTAATACCGGTATACACATACACGTCCGGAGAGGTAATACCGGTATACACATACACGCCCAGAGAGGTAATACCGGTATACACATACACGCCCAGAGAGGTAATACCGGTATACACATACACGTCCAGAGAGGTAATATCGGTATACACATACACGCCCAGAGAGGTAATACCGGTATACACATGTAACGGTATTTCTGGCCCGGCCTGACCCACCCAATCTCACATTGGCCCCTGTGGTCTAACCGGACCCCATTACAGTGTAGATATGCCTGATGGTGCACCTGTTGGCTACAGGACTCCTGAGTCTCCCGCATGATGGTGTGTGGGGAGGACCCGTCAGACAGGCAGCTGAGGTAGTGTGCTGAGTCTCACCTAGTTCCAGTGCAGCGCCTCCACCTCACCAGGGTCCCTGCGTCCGCATTGGGATGATCCTGACGAGGAACTCCTCGGTGGTGCAACCTCCTGTGTAATCATTGGACTCTCACACACAGGGGTTTCTCTGATCAGCTCCATCTTTATTGTCACGGTGGGCATAGCTGCCCTCCACAATGGGGTGTATTTAGCCGATCATCTCGCCCGTGCTCCCCTTTGATAGGTATGTCACCTAGATGAGGGATTCACTATTCCCGCAGGAATCACTGCCCTGTGCCAGGTCCCTGGACACAGTCTCCCCTGGAGTTACTAGAACATAACTGACACTCTAGCAGAACTTGAACTACTCCTCTTAGCCAAACTCCTTTCTCAACTCAGACTTCAGGTAGAACTTTCCAGCAACTAACTTTTAGACACAGTGCTGTGCCTTATGTAACTTCTGAGGCTGACACACCTCTGACATCACTAACCATGGAGTCAGAGCATGTGACCAGTCCCATCCATACACAGGGCACCCCACCAGGGTGTGAGGGAAAACCTCCATGATTACTGCTGGCATGCCCACACTTACCAGGCCTTGCTGCCAGCAGGAGAGATGACTGTAGGCATTTTACATGACCGCTACATTCTCCCCCTGGTGAATCCCATCGTCCTCACTGGGACCTAAATTTGTATACCTCTTTCCAGGAAGCACTGTAACGGAAAACATAATTAACATCACACAAATTTCCTCATAATGCAGTACACATGAATACAGTCATCCGCCAAGCCCGCCCCGACCAGCAGCCACAGACCCGCGTGATGCACAGTACCACCTAAAAATAGTGATAGGGGTCCGGTTTCTTTACTTCTCTACCCCCCATATCCAGAACTGTTACTGAGAAATGCCTGGGTAGAGGGTAGACCCTCTCTGGTCTATATGTTACTCTATGTTTATAGATATTTCTCCCAATGGCCCATATGCGGATTAGATGTTCTATCCGTTCCTCGGCCTTCTTTCCTATCACGGAACTCCCTCTCCCCACTAGGTGCATTTCTATGGCCTCCCTAAGCCACCTATCCCGGTTGTCCTCTATCTCATCCATGAGAGGCTCAGGGACATACGGGTACTCCAACCCGTGGGAAGATTTATACCGAGCCATTATGGTTCTCTCGGCCCTACTAATTCTAGTCAGGTCAGCCTTACCTCCCCTCCCAGGCAGCACCCATGATAGGGGTTCGTCAGGGTCCACGGGGTCTGACAAAATACTGGGACCCATAGGCTCTATTTCCCTATTCTCAATCTGCAGCCATCGCTCCTGCAGCTCTCTGTCCCTCTGTTCTGGGGTAAACTCTCCCACCGCCCACCAATAGTCCACTACATCCTCTCGCCGGATAAGGAACCGAGTGCGGTCCATCCAGGCCGAGTACCCTTCAAATAATGGGGCCCACCACCGGTTCTCCCGGAATCTGTTTGACCCTCCTGAGTCCCTATCATCGTCCATGGAAAATACCCCTGATGACCTCTCAGATCGCGGTACGGACCACCTAAACGACCCCGAGGCCTTTACTACGGGTTGGGGTGCTGTAGTTGCCACTCTCAATTCTCCCCCTCCCCTTGAATCGCCCTCCGTAGCGCCACTGCGCTGCCTTTCCCCAGTCCGTCTTCCCTCCCCCCCTTGTGAATTGTCCACGTACTCCAGGCTAGGCGGTGAACCCGGTGACCGTGTGATGGGGGTAGGGGTATTAACTATGGCGGGGGTTTGGGCATAGGGGCACGGAACGGGACCCCACGGGGTTACGACCCGCTCCTGGCTGTCCGTAGACTGGTCCAAGGATGATGTCTCACCCTCCTCAGTCCTGAGATCGTCTCTCCAATTTCTGGGCCTTGTAAGTGATCGGGGACCTTCCCCCGATCGCTGAAGCGTCGCTGCTTTTTCTTCATGGGTTCCGCCGTCACCGCCGGAAGTGACGTCCTCCCCGGAACCGGAAGCGTCGCCATCTTGAGTGGGACCCCCATGCGGGATCTCTTCTTCCACGACGACATCCGGTTGCTCCGCCGTCGCCGCCGGAAGTGATGCCGCCACTCCACGTGCGCTCGGGGCCTGGCGCGGCCCCTCCAGCGCTTCGCCATCCGCTGTAACCAGGTAAGTAATAGGGCTGCTTGGCTTACCCGTCCGCAGGGGTGTAGGCGTCTCTCTCCCGTCTCCGCCAGGTCCTGGGATGACTGGACTCCGTCGGTCGGGTCGCCGATATGCGGGGGTCGTCCTGCCACTCACCCCATGGGGTGTCGTTCTCCCAGTCTGCCTTTTCAGCTCCGTTTTTACCACCGCCAGCTCACGGAGGTCCTCGTCCGAGTAATCCCCTTTCCCTGACTTAGGGGTCTCCGAGCGGGGTGACAGTCTCTTTTCCCCGAACGCGGGGGTTGATTCAGCCGCCTCAATCGCCATTGACCCAGCCGACTTGACCGGCTCCAGTCCCTTGTCTCCGGGACTCGCGCGGTTGATCCATAGCGCGCCCGGGGACTCGGCAGAGCGCCTTGTCACATCCACCGGGGGGTCAGCAGGCTGTATAGGAATAAAGGTGGGCATAGGCCACAGGTACAAAGTCCCGCAATGAGGACAACGTGCCGCCGTATTGACCGTGCCTCCGGGCAGCCCGCATTGTAGGCAGAGCCCGACCACCGTCTCGGTGTTGGCCACCCTCACTACTAGCACCCCGCCGGGCACTGAGTAGGGCTGTGTAGAGACCATTGTGCCCACAGTGGAGGAGCAGGCCATTCTTTGTACAGGAGCCACTTCCTGTACAGGTCTCTCCTTCTCAGTGGTTCCTCGCAACTGACTGATGGAAGTTGCTGGATCCGCCACTCCTTGCTTCGGCTCCTCCCTTCTCTGACAGAGCTGGAACCCACCCCCAGGGGTTGCAATAATGGGCGGGTCCCACAGGGGAATATCATGCCCCTTAATTAAGGCCGCACCTCTCTCAGTCCTGGTGGGCGCGGTTAGCGTTTTCGCGCCAATTTCCCCACAAGGGTGGGGGTCTTTTCCCGCGGCTAGTTCCCGCATTCTCCTGGCAGCCACCCTCTGTGCAAGATAACCATCCTTTTTGCACGGCTCCTCCACGGCCGGAACTACTTTTTATAGTGGCGCCGTCTGGATATCAGTCCCTGGGCCCAGTGGGTGCATCCCCACAGGCCATAGTTGAAAGTCACTCCCCCTGGTAGAAATCAGGGGAGGGTCCCATAGACTAAGCGGTTGACTCAGCACAGGGGCTGAGTTAGTCACTGTCCATCCCGGCGCAGCCATAGCTTTCGCGCCATGCCCCCCATCAGGGCGGGGCTCTGCTGTTCGCGCCATTCCCGGCCAGCTCTTTGCAAGTCCTGTATCAGCCACATTTTCTGTGACTGGCCCATGCGGTTTCCCTAGCAAGCGGGAACCGCCATTTTGGTTGACTTTTACGCCCAAAAAGTCCATTTGTTTGCTTTCCTCACGGGGTTCTCCCCCAATTATTACAATTTCCTCACACTCTTCAAGGGTGGCCCCTCGCTGTCCCAGACAGGATAAAAACGGGGCAGCCACGGCCTTCGCTCCGCTCCAGAGCAGATTGGTCAATGATAACTCGGCGACAGTCTGCTCTTCAGTGGGTTGCACGCCACGGGTGCCCTCCCCATCAGCCTCTGTCCGCCATTTCATGTTCTCCGCCCCACGCGGATCCTCCACTCTCTCGTAACAGTTATCATACATGGGGCTCCACTCTGCGGGGCAGCCACCACACCGGTACAATAAAGATTAGCTTCAGATGCACCACCACATGTGTACCTTATCTAGGTGTGACCCAGTGTTGCACTACCTCAGGCTAGGCTCACTCTCTCAGTGTCTGCTGTGACTCCTTCCTCCCAGTCTGTGCTTCCTACGGTGAGTGTCTGGAATGGGCTAGGTACTCTGGCTCTGCCATGCAGTACTTGGGGCGTCTACCTGTCTTGGTCAGCCTAGCGCAGACCCTCTCCAGGACTCCTGACCAAGTTAACAGGCTATCCCTATCCTACCAACTAGCACTGCCTCAAGGTGACTCGGTCAGCTATAGCCCGGCTCCAAACCCCTCACTCCTTTCAGGCCCCTAGGTTGTCCCTGCGAACTAACAATATCCCGTCAGCCCCCTGACCACCCCTAGGTCCGTCCCTACGCAGCACAGAGTGGCAGCAGACTCTATCCCTGTTTCCCAGTGTGCCTAGCTAGAGCCTGTCCTGATGACAGATCTGATCTCAGCAGCTCGCCTCCAAATGTAACGGTATTTCTGGCCCGGCCTGACCCACCCAATCTCACATTGGCCCCTGTGGTCTAACCGGACCCCATTACAGTGTAGATATGACTGATGGTGCACCTGTTGGCTACAGGACTCCTGAGTCTCCCGCATGATGGTGTGTGGGGAGGACCCGTCAGACAGGCAGCTGAGGTAGTGTGCTGAGTCTCACCTAGTTCCAGTGCAGTGCCTCCACCTCACCAGGGCCCCTGCGTCCGCATAGGGATGATCCTGACGAGGAACTCCTCGGTGGTGCAACCTCCTGTGTAATCATTGGACTCTCACACACAGGGGTTTCTCTGATCAGCTCCATCTTTATTGTCACGGTGGGCATAGCTGCCCTCCACAATGGGGTGTATTTAGCCGATCATCTCGCCCGTGCTCCCCTTTGATAGGTATGTCACCTAGATGAGGGATTCACTATTCCCGCAGGAATCACTGCCCTGTGCCAGGTCCCTGGACACAGTCTCCCCTGGAGTTACTAGAACATAACTGACACTCTAGCAGAACTTGAACTACTCCTCTTAGCCAAACTCCTTTCTCAACTCAGACTTCAGGTAGAACTTTCCAGCAACTAACTTTTAGACACAGTGCTGTGCCTTATGTAACTTCTGAGGCTGACACACCTCTGACATCACTAACCATGGAGTCAGAGCATGTGACCAGTCCCATCCATACACAGGGCACCCCACCAGGGTGTGAGGGAAAACCTCCATGATTACTGCTGGCATGCCCACACTTACCAGGCCTTGCTGCCAGCAGGAGAGATGACTGTAGGCATTTTACATGACCGCTACATTCTCCCCCTGGTGAATCCCATCGTCCTCACTGGGACCTAAATTTGTATACCTCTTTCCAGGAAGCACTGTAACGGAAAACATAATTAACATCACACAAATTTCCTCATAATGCAGTACACATGAATACAGTCATCCGCCAAGCCCGCCCCGACCAGCAGCCACAGACCCGCGTGATGCACAGTACCACCTAAAAATAGTGATAGGGGTCCGGTTTCTTTACTTCTCTACCCCCCATATCCAGAACTGTTACTGAGAAATGCCTGGGTAGAGGGTAGACCCTCTCTGGTCTATATGTTACTCTATGTTTATAGATATTTCTCCCAATGGCCCATATGCGGATTAGATGTTCTATCCGTTCCTCGGCCTTCTTTCCTATCACGGAACTCCCTCTCCCCACTAGGTGCATTTCTATGGCCTCCCTAAGCCACCTATCCCGGTTGTCCTCTATCTCATCCATGAGAGGCTCAGGGACATACGGGTACTCCAACCCGTGGGAAGATTTATACCGAGCCATTATGGTTCTCTCGGCCCTACTAATTCTAGTCAGGTCAGCCTTACCTCCCCTCCCAGGCAGCACCCATGATAGGGGTTCGTCAGGGTCCACGGGGTCTGACAAAATACTGGGACCCATAGGCTCTATTTCCCTATTCTCAATCTGCAGCCATCGCTCCTGCAGCTCTCTGTCCCTCTGTTCTGGGGTAAACTCTCCCACCGCCCACCAATAGTCCACTACATCCTCTCGCCGGATAAGGAACCGAGTGCGGTCCATCCAGGCCGAGTACCCTTCAAATAATGGGGCCCACCACCGGTTCTCCCGGAATCTGTTTGACCCTCCTGAGTCCCTATCATCGTCCATGGAAAATACCCCTGATGACCTCTCAGATCGCGGTACGGACCACCTAAACGACCCCGAGGCCTTTACTACGGGTTGGGGTGCTGTAGTTGCCACTCTCAATTCTCCCCCTCCCCTTGAATCGCCCTCCGTAGCGCCACTGCGCTGCCTTTCCCCAGTCCGTCTTCCCTCCCCCCCTTGTGAATTGTCCACGTACTCCAGGCTAGGCGGTGAACCCGGTGACCGTGTGATGGGGGTAGGGGTATTAACTATGGCGGGGGTTTGGGCATAGGGGCACGGAACGGGACCCCACGGGGTTACGACCCGCTCCTGGCTGTCCGTAGACTGGTCCAAGGATGATGTCTCACCCTCCTCAGTCCTGAGATCGTCTCTCCAATTTCTGGGCCTTGTAAGTGATCGGGGAACTTCCCCCGATCGCTGAAGCGTCGCTGCTTTTTCTTCATGGGTTCCGCCGTCACCGCCGGAAGTGACGTCCTCCCCGGAACCGGAAGCGTCGCCATCTTGAGTGGGACCCCCATGCGGGATCTCTTCTTCCACGACGACATCCGGTTGCTCCGCCGTCGCCGCCGGAAGTGATGCCGCCACTCCACGTGCGCTCGGGGCCTGGCGCGGCCCCTCCAGCGCTTCGCCATCCGCTGTAACCAGGTAAGTAATAGGGCTGCTTGGCTTACCCGTCCGCAGGGGTGTAGGCGTCTCTCTCCCGTCTCCGCCAGGTCCTGGGATGACGGGACTCCGTCGGTCGGGTCGCCGATATGCGGGGGTCGTCCTGCCACTCACCCCATGGGGTGTCGTTCTCCCAGTCTGCCTTTTCAGCTCCGTTTTTACCACCGCCAGCTCACGGAGGTCCTCGTCCGAGTAATCCCCTTTCCCTGACTTAGGGGTCTCCGAGCGGGGTGACAGTCTCTTTTCCCCGAACGCGGGGGTTGATTCAGCCGCCTCAATCGCCATTGACCCAGCCGACTTGACCGGCTCCAGTCCCTTGTCTCCGGGACTCGCGCGGTTGATCCATAGCGCGCCCGGGGACTCGGCAGAGCGCCTTGTCACATCCACCGGGGGGTCAGCAGGCTGTATAGGAATAAAGGTGGGCATAGGCCACAGGTACAAAGTCCCGCAATGAGGACAACGTGCCGCCGTATTGACCGTGCCTCCGGGCAGCCCGCATTGTAGGCAGAGCCCGACCACCGTCTCGGTGTTGGCCACCCTCACTACTAGCACCCCGCCGGGCACTGAGTAGGGCTGTGTAGAGACCATTGTGCCCACAGTGGAGGAGCAGGCCATTCTTTGTACAGGAGCCACTTCCTGTACAGGTCTCTCCTTCTCAGTGGTTCCTCGCAACTGACTGATGGAAGTTGCTGGATCCGTCACTCCTTGCTTCGGCTCCTCCCTTCTCTGACAGAGCTGGAACCCACCCCCAGGGGTTGCAATAATGGGCGGGTCCCACAGGGGAATATCATGCCCCTTAATTAAGGCCGCACCTCTCTCAGTCCTGGTGGGCGCGGTTAGCGTTTTCGCGCCAATTTCCCCACAAGGGTGGGGGTCTTTTCCCGCGGCTAGTTCCCGCATTCTCCTGGCAGCCACCCTCTGTGCAAGATAACCATCCTTTTTGCACGGCTCCTCCACGGCCGGAACTACTTTTTATAGTGGCGCCGTCTGGATATCAGTCCCTGGGCCCAGTGGGTGCATCCCCACAGGCCATAGTTGAAAGTCACTCCCCCTGGTAGAAATCAGGGGAGGGTCCCATAGACTAAGCGGTTGACTCAGCACAGGGGCTGAGTTAGTCACTGTCCATCCCGGCGCAGCCATAGCTTTCGCGCCATGCCCCCCATCAGGGCGGGGCTCTGCTGTTCGCGCCATTCCCGGCCAGCTCTTTGCAAGTCCTGTATCAGCCACATTTTCTGTGACTGGCCCATGCGGTTTCCCTAGCAAGCGGGAACCGCCATTTTGGTTGACTTTTACGCCCAAAAAGTCCATTTGTTTGCTTTCCTCACGGGGTTCTCCCCCAATTATTACAATTTCCTCACACTCTTCAAGGGTGGCCCCTCGCTGTCCCAGACAGGATAAAAACGGGGCAGCCACGGCCTTCGCTCCGCTCCAGAGCAGATTGGTCAATGATAACTCGGCGACAGTCTGCTCTTCAGTGGGTTGCACGCCACGGGTGCCCTCCCCATCAGCCTCTGTCCGCCATTTCATGTTCTCCGCCCCACGCGGATCCTCCACTCTCTCGTAACAGTTATCATACATGGGGCTCCACTCTGCGGGGCAGCCACCACACCGGTACAATAAAGATTAGCTTCAGATGCACCACCACATGTGTACCTTATCTAGGTGTGACCCAGTGTTGCACTACCTCAGGCTAGGCTCACTCTCTCAGTGTCTGCTGTGACTCCTTCCTCCCAGTCTGTGCTTCCTACGGTGAGAGTCTGGAATGGGCTAGGTACTCTGGCTCTGCCATGCAGTACTTGGGGCGTCTACCTGTCTTGGTCAGCCTAGCGCAGACCCTCTCCAGGACTCCTGACCAAGTTAACAGGCTATCCCTATCCTACCAACTAGCACTGCCTCAAGGTGACTCGGTCAGCTATAGCCCGGCTCCAAACCCCTCACTCCTTTCAGGCCCCTAGGTTGTCCCTGCGAACTAACAATATCCCGTCAGCCCCCTGACCACCCCTAGGTCCGTCCCTACGCAGCACAGAGTGGCAGCAGACTCTATCCCTGTTTCCCAGTGTGCCTAGCTAGAGCCTGTCCTGATGACAGATCTGATCTCAGCAGCTCGCCTCCAAATGTAACGGTATTTCTGGCCCGGCCTGACCCACCCAATCTCACATTGGCCCCTGTGGTCTAACCGGACCCCATTACAGTGTAGATATGACTGATGGTGCACCTGTTGGCTACAGGACTCCTGAGTCTCCCGCATGATGGTGTGTGGGGAGGACCCGTCAGACAGGCAGCTGAGGTAGTGTGCTGAGTCTCACCTAGTTCCAGTGCAGCGCCTCCACCTCACCAGGGCCCCTGCGTCCGCATAGGGATGATCCTGACGAGGAACTCCTCGGTGGTGCAACCTCCTGTGTAATCATTGGACTCTCACACACAGGGGTTTCTCTGATCAGCTCCATCTTTATTGTCACGGTGGGCATAGCTGCCCTCCACAATGGGGTGTATTTAGCCGATCATCTCGCCCGTGCTCCCCTTTGATAGGTATGTCACCTAGATGAGGGATTCACTATTCCCGCAGGAATCACTGCCCTGTGCCAGGTCCCTGGACACAGTCTCCCCTGGAGTTACTAGAACATAACTGACACTCTAGCAGAACTTGAACTACTCCTCTTAGCCAAACTCCTTTCTCAACTCAGACTTCAGGTAGAACTTTCCAGCAACTAACTTTTAGACACAGTGCTGTGCCTTATGTAACTTCTGAGGCTGACACACCTCTGACATCACTAACCATGGAGTCAGAGCATGTGACCAGTCCCATCCATACACAGGGCACCCCACCAGGGTGTGAGGGAAAACCTCCATGATTACTGCTGGCATGCCCACACTTACCAGGCCTTGCTGCCAGCAGGAGAGATGACTGTAGGCATTTTACATGACCGCTACACACATACACGCCCAGAGAGGTAATACCGGTATACACATACACGCCCAGAGAGGTAATACCGATATACACATACACGCCCAGAGAGGTAATACCGATATACACATACACGCCCAGAGAGGTAATACCGGTATACACATACACGCCCAGAGAGGTAATACCGGTATACACATACACGCCCAGAGAGGTAATACCGGTATACACATACACGCCCAGAGAGGTAATACCGGTATACACGTACACGTCCAGAGAGGTAATACTGGTATACACATACACACCCAGAGAGGTAATACCGGTATACACAGACACGCCCAGAGAGGTAATACCGGTATACACAGACACGCCCAGAGAGGTAATACCGGTATACATATACACGCCCAGAGAGGTAATACCGGTATACACAGACACGCCCAGAGAGGTAATACCGGTATACACATACACGCCCAGAGAGGTAATACCGGTATACACATACACGCCCAGAGAGGTAATACCGGTATACACATACACGCCCAGAGAGGTAATACCGGTATACTGTACACATACACGCCCAGAGAGGTAATACCGGTTTACACATACACGCCCAGAGAGGTAATACCAGTATACACATACACGCCCAGAGAGGTAATACCGGTATACACATACACGCCCAGAGAGGTAATACCGGTATACACATACATGTCCAGAGAGGTAATACCGGTATACACATACACGCCCAGAGAGGTAATACCGGTATACACATACACACCCAGAGAGGTAATACCTGTATACACATACACGCCCAGAGAGGTAATACCAGTATACACAGACACACCCAGAGAGGTAATACCGGTATACACATACACGCCCAGAGAGGTAATACCAGTATACACACATACACGCCCAGAGAGGTAATACCAGTATACACATACACGCCCAGAGAGGTAATACCAGTATACAGACACATGTCCAGTATCACCTCTCATTTTTTCTTGGACAGAGCGTGCAAATACAAGACAGTCCGGTTCAACACTGGACACATGGCAACTCTAGGCCGTGCCCCTAACCCTAAAGAATATTGTCAGAAGAGAAAAAGAAGAGTCTACAATGGAGCACTAATCTGCACCCCCTCCCAGAAAACAGGATATTTAACATTTAAAAAAATCTCAATTTCTTAGTATGAAATATAAAAATCCGCATGAAATTCATCACAGCAGCGCCCCCACACCTCATTGCATAATAACAAGGTCGGTGTGAGGGTTGCGCAAAGCAAGACAAGAAACAGGTCTCCTTTGCAGCTGGTAGAGGTGCAAGCTCCCAAATATTGAATGTGGCTGCACAGCACTTATTTGCAGAGAGAGGTGACCTGCTAGGAGTGTTTGCTCTGGCCCCAAAGGAAATACTTTATAATTTAATTGAGCTGATAACACTTACCCTCTGCCCCCGGCTCTGATATCATACACACTGAGAACAGAGGGACCCGTGTGCGTCTCGGACAGCAGCACACACACAGAAATGATTCACATGCAGTGCCACAGTCTGCACCTCACAGAACAGGGGGTGTCTACACAATAACACAAGCAGCGGGGACAGTTGTGTCTCTTGTGCCATATTTAATCATATTTAGTACATCTTCCCTAATTAGATTGTTGAACAGGATTAGATCTCTTGTACAGGGCAGCCCTGGGGTGAGCATCCCCAGTCCTCAAGGGTCACCAACAGGTCAGGTTTTCAGGATATCCCTGCTTCAGCACAGGTGGCTCAATCAGTGGTTCAGTCAGCTGAGCCACTGATTGAACCACCTGTGCTGAAGCAGGGATATTCTGAAAACCTGTGGCCCTTGAGGACTGGAGTTAATTAATGAGACACTGAGTCGCAGACTGAACCACTGATTGAGCCACCTGTGCTGAAGCAGACATATCCTGAGAACCTGACCTATCGTTGGCACTTGAGGACTGGAGTTGCTCACCCCTGGGGTTCATGGTCACCTGAGGCCATGTAATGAGAATGCCGCAAAACTTGTTACACATGAGTTAGCAGCCTGGGGATTGCCCCATTTTGCAGCTGAGAGCTGATTCAGCGCATGAAAGCCTAGGGCGGTTTACATCAAAGTTCTAGTAGCCATATTGGTTCAGGAAAAGTGTAGATACTCTGTGGGTTATGATACCTTTTAGCGGATCAATGTAAGAGTTCTTCATAGATTAAATTATAGCGTACAGACCTTCCCAAACCTCACAGGTCTCTTCTTCACATGTACAGAGCTGTCCAAACCTCACAGGTCTCCTCTTCACATGTACAGAGTTTTCCAAACCTCACAGGTCTCTTCTTCATGTGTATCAGGTATAAGTGGACAATAAGAGCAGAAGGTCAGGAGCGCATTCAAACGACTGTATTTATATTTTTTTCCTTCCTTTTCACCAACACCAGCGTGTTCACTTGGTTTTATTTTATTTTAAACGGTATTTGCGCTCGAACCTGTTCATTGGACAATACGCACATTCTTTACATTATTACAGAGTGCATCGGCGGGTCCTTTTATCATTATTTCCCCGTGTTTATTAAGTACAGCCGGTTTTTGTACAGCTCAACCATATATTACATAGAGATAGCGCCCGGGTACCTCCTCAAACACCCTTATAACACTGCGCTTGGAGTCCAAAGAATCACATCGCGCTATAAGCGTGTTGTAAAGTACACGCATACCCCGCATTAGCGTACGCAATGGGACCGGAGCATGTATGTAAAGCGAAAATGTACTTAAAGTGAAGCACTACCTTTTTCCCACTTATCGATGCATGTACTGTACTGCAATCATCATATACGTGCATAACTGATATAAATAACGCATGTGTAACAGGCTCTATAGTCTCCCTGCTTGCGCACAGCTTCGGTACAGGTAGGGAGCCGGTATTGCTGTTCAGGACGTGCTGACAGGCGCATGCGTGAGCTGCCGTTTGCCTATTGGGCGATATGTCCTTACTCGCGAGTGTACTTAAAGTAAGTGTCCTTAAACCGGGGTATGCCTGTATTCATAAATACAAAAATCGGGAGCCGCGCGTGCATCGCGCTATAAGCGGATTCGCGTTGTAACGGGGTCGAGCTGTACTAACGCCTACCCCTTGTATTATCATAAAAGAGTCTACACAGCCCTCTGCCCTTGCTTTAAGACTCAGCTATGGCCCATAAGACAGATTAGCCGTGATTACCAAGCGCCGATGTTTGGTATCCCATCCTGATCCACAGCCAGCGACATCCTGCCACCCAGGAACCAGCTACGTTTTACCAATGCACCAAAACTTCCCAGCCCATCCTCCAAGGAGACGCTGCGGTGCAAAGCACCCCGTGTGAAGGTGAAGGGTGCACAGGGTGACATTTGGCTGCTGTGTTTACCCCTCGCTCCTCCTTATCAAACATCTCGTCTAATCGCTCTTATCTCATCAGCGCTGGAAGCTGAAAGGGAAATCTCTGGCGGAGGCCAAGGCAGGGGTTTCATTGGTGGAGAGTGGGAGGCGTGGGGCGCAGGAGGGGCGGTCTCGCCATTATAAGAGAGGGAACCGGCAGAGGCCCCAGATCTTTCCCCCGAACAGAGAGTTGGAAACATGAAGTGGGTGGTGTTCGTTTTTATTTGCCTCCAGTTGGCGGAGGGGCTGGTAAGGTGGGTACCTGATACAAGCGGGCCGGTTGCTTTTGCACTGACGTGCGGTAACTTTTATCAGGGAGAAAGCAGGAAACTGGGTTGAGTTAGTATGGCGGGAGTACATTTGCCACACTCAGTAGCACTCCTTTTCACATAAATAAATAGGGGTGTGCGGAGATAGGGGGTGAGCGGAGATAGGGGGTGAGCGGAGATAGGGGGTGAGCGGAGATAGGGGGTGAGCGGGAAAATTACATCCCGGGCAACGCCGGGTATATCAGCTATCAGCTATTATATATATATATGATGTGATGATATATATATATGATGTGGTGGGTTTGGGGGTTTGAACTTGCTGGGAATGTGTGAGTTAGTATGGCAGGAACCAGAGAGAGAGTATGTGCAGGAAGAGAGCTGGGGCAGACATCTCGGAGGCAACTTAGCTCCATATTTATCAAGTTGTGATACCTTTTACTGCACCTGGATGGATGCTGCTGCAGTGTATTTTGGAGACCACGTGAGTCTCCTCCTCAGATAGTTGTGGGGCATGGTTATTTGGGGTTATGGATCAGTCTCCCGGCTAAGAACTGCACCAGAGTTATCAAAGAAAAATAACCCCATTGCTTCCCGTGGGATTACTGTTCTTTGATAAATCTGGTGCTGTTTTTTTTACTTTGAGAAATAAACCCGCCAGACGACGGTGAGGGCCGCGTATTAATGCCTAAACCCCGGCAGAACCACTCGACCCGTCACCAGCCCGGGCACGGGGAGCGAAACTGGAGCAGAGATCTTCATGCATTAACCCAAAGCGAATGATGGAGGAAAATACCTCGTGGCGCCCAAATTACCCCAGTTCACAGACTACTTTAACCCTTTCACTGTCACTTGTTGTGAAGGGGTTAAACAGCCAGAACATTACATTTTGGCCTCACATGGCACAACTTTTTATTTATTTATTTCTCTCCCTTATCCTTCTTTTCCTCTCCCTCTGTGTCCCACTATCTCTGCATTCCTTCCCCCCTCTCTCTCTCCCTCCCCTCTCTCTCTCTTCCTCCTTCTCTCTCCATCCCCATCTCTCTCTTCCTCCTTCTCTCTCCATCCCCCTCTCTCTCTTCTTCAATCTCCATCCCTCTCTCTCATCCTCCTTCTCTCTCCATCCCCCTCTCTCTCTTCTTCAATCTCCATCCCTCTCTCTCATCCTCCTTCTCTCTCCATCCCCATCTCTCTCTTCCTCCTTCTCTCTCCATCCCCATCTCTCTCTTCCTCCTTCTCTCTCCATCCCTCTCTCTCTTCTTCAATCTCCTTCCCTTCCCTCTCTCTTCCTCCTTCTCTCTCCATCCCCCTCTCTCTCTCCTTCTCTCTCCATCCCCCTCTCCATCTCCTTCAATCTCCATCCCTCTCTCACTCTTCCTCCTTCTCTCGCCGTCCCACTCTCGCTCCCTCCTTCTCTCTCCATCCCTCTTTCTCTCTCCCTCCATCCCTCTCTCTCCCCCTCCTTCTCTCTCCGTCCCTTTCTCTCTCTCTTCCTCCTCTCTCCATCTTCCTCCTTCTCTCTCCGTCCCTCTCTCCCCATCCCGCTCTCTCTCCCTCATTCTCTTTATTACTCTCTCCCTCCATCAATCTATCTCTCTCTCCATCCCTCTCTCCCTCCTTCTTTCTCTCTCCCTCCTTCACTCTATCCGTCTCTCCCCCTCCATCCCTCTCTCTCTCTCTCCATCCCTCTCTCGGTCTCTTCCTCCTCTCTCCTTCCCTCTCTCTCCCTCTCCTTCTCTGTCCCTCTCTCTCTCCATACCCCCCCCTCTCTCTCTCTCTCTTCCTCCTTCTCTCCTTCTCTCTCTCTCTCCTTCCCGCTCTCTCTCCTTCCCTCCCTCTCTCCTTCCCTCTCTCCCTCTGTCTCAGGGTCCCTCTGAAGAAATATAAGTCTGCCCGGGACACCATGCGGGAGAAGGGGGTGCTGAAAGAATTCATGAAAACGCACAAGAGAGACCCAGCCATGAAATACAACTTCAACCACAAATCCGACTTTGCTGTGGCCTATGAACCCATGTATATGGATGTGAGTATCATGGAGACATATGTACATGTATGCAAGTATCATAGGAACATATGTAGATAGATGTGATTATTGTAAGAACATAGGTACATGGATGTGAGTATCATGTGAACACATGTACACGTATATGAGTATGATGTGTACACATACGTGTAAGTGAGTAGCAAGTGACCATGTGAGCGTGAGTGGAATATGAACACGTACATGTATGTGAGTATAATATGAAGCAGAGTGATTGAACAAATAGAAGGGTCTCTCTTATTTAGACATATTACTACGGGGAGATCAGCATCGGGACCCCACCCCAGAACTTTCTGGTTCTGTTTGACACCGGATCTTCCAACCTTTGGGTAGCATCAACCTACTGTCAAAGTCAGGCCTGCAGTGAGTATCATGCTGTGACATCAGAGGTGTGATATACTGCAGTGCGTATCATGCTGTGACATCAGAGGTGTGATATACTGCAGTGAGTATCATGCTGTGACATCAGAGGTGTGTTATACTGCAGTGAGTATCATGCTGTGACATCAGAGGTGTGTTATACTGCAGTGAGTATCATGCTGTGACATCAGAGGTGTGATATACTGCAGTGAGTATCATGCTGTGACATCAGAGGTGTGATATACTGCAGTGAGTATCATGCTGTGACATCAGAGGTGTGATATACTGCAGTGAGTATCATGCTGTGACGTCAGAGGTGTATTTATACTGCACTATAATGCTGTGACATCAGGTGTTATACTGCAGTGAATATCATGCTGTGACATCAGAGGTGTGATATACTGCAGTATCATGCTGTGACATCAGAGGTGTATTATACGTCACTGCGGGTGATACTGTCAGTAACATTTTGTGGGGCCTATTTAAGTGTGAGAATGGGCTTTTTGAGAGTCCTTTTTTTCCTGCAGCCAATCACAACCTGTTCAATCCCAGCCAGTCCTCCACCTACACATCCAACAGCCAGCAGTTCAGCATGTCATACGGCAGCGGCAGTGTCACCGGCGTCTTTGGCTATGACACCGTGACGGTGAGTGACCCGAAGTAACCCCCATGTCATATGACTTATTCCGGGACTTTAATATGCTGAGATGCCTCACACACCTCGGAGGTCTGGGGATGCTATCACCGTGGGATAATAAGAACCAGGTGCGCTCATATAGCGCCGACAGTGTACACAGCGCTGTACATGGGGTTCACATACACAGTGAGTCACTGCCCTGAAGAGCTTACAATCGAAAGATTGGTGCATGAGTCAAATTAAGCTGGTCTCAAATCCCACTTCAAAGATAATCTCCCATTAACACTAAAAGCATTTGATTATATGTGTGTGTGTGTGTGTGTGTGTGTGTGTGTGTGTGTGTGTGTGTGTGTGTGTGTGTGTGTTTAAATCATCTACTCTACAGTAAATGACCCCTAACCCCCCATGCAGGTGCAAGGACTCTCAATCACTAGCCAGGAGTTCGGTCTGACCTACACGGAGAGCGGCAGCAGCTTCTACTACTCCAAGTTTGATGGGATCTTTGGCATGGCCTATCCTGCCATGTCCGCAGGGGGCGCCACCACCGTCATGCAGGGCATGCTGCAGCAGAACCTGCTCAACAACCCAATCTTCAGCGTCTACATGGGCAGGTAAATCAGCTCCTGTCTGAGCCGTTCCCTCCCCCCACCCACGGGGAGCAGGACACGTTATTTGTATGAGGGTCCGAGGGGGAGGGAGGTGATGGAAATGTATAACTAGTCCGTCCTGGAGGTCACCAGATGGATATCAACAGAATCAATCAGGCCCTCCGTGTTTAGAAAGGAAGGGATGGAGGTGTGAGATAGAAAGGTGAGGGGGCTTTGAGAGAGGAAGGCGTGAGAGGGGGATAGGAGAGAGGTAAAAGCTAGGGGGTGAAAGAGAGACGAGATAAGGCGAGGAGAAAGACGGGGGCACGATAGAAAGTTTTTAAAACCCATCAAAAACAAGGTGCAAGTTTGAGGCATGTATTTAATGAACGGCTGCAGGATGAAGGCTGGAGGAACATGCAAGCAAGTCCTGCTACACTGAAATAGCAGTGGATGCATGGTACAGTCTCCCAGGAGAGGTGGTGTAATCTAATATTTTTGGTATACAAGTGTGATCTTAAATATGGGAAAATTCAGGCTTCACACCGGGGGGGGGGGGGGGCGGGGGGGAGGTGAGGAGAGATTGACAGAGTGTGGGGGGCAGGGTAAGCGGTTTTATCTGTTCCCTCAATGTCTGTGTTTCTCCGCTGTTTAGCCAGTCGGGAGAAATTATCTTCGGCGGGGTAGATAACAGCCTGTACTCCGGGCAGATCCAGTGGGCTCCCGTCACCCAGGAAGTCTACTGGCAGGTTGGAATCGATGCGTAAGTGACCTCGCCATCCCAGGCCTGCGCTCTTGTCCATGTGCGCTTGCGCTTTGCAACGCGTTGCAGAACCCTCTGGCAGTGAAAGGGTTAGCATTACGGACTCTGTGGGGCATCCCAGACAGCTCTCAATGGCAACATGGGGGGGTGCATTTTCCATCACGAGCAGAGCCGATCCCTGCACGTTTAGATGCCAATTCAAGCACCATGGCGAACGCTCTTCACACGTAGAGCTTGCCCACAAGGTGTTGATGCTTCAGAATGCTCCTCTTCCCATGTGCCGTCATACAGCTGCTAACCCACAGACGTTCGTGCAGCCACCTCTGGGGTGGTATCATGCTGCCATGAATCAGCTCGTTTTCGTTAAGGTTTTAAAACCAGATCTCGCCATTTCCTCATTGCAAAGTAATGGATTTACCGTCTGGGAGCGCACTATTTATTGTGTGATGTTTGCGCAGTGCGGAGGGCAGAGCTTGAACCTGTTGACATAGGCTCGTAATGCACTGGGTGGTAGTCTCCCAATGAATGAGTCACAACGATTTCCTGGATGTACTTATGAAACGGTGCCCCTTCCCACAATCACAATTGTCCACTGATGGGAGGATTGTGAGCCGCAAATGTGGTGACTGTAGGAACAGCAGCATTAAGGTCCCAGGGCTCCTCCTGACTCCAGTAATAAGGTCCCATCCTCAGGTTCTCCATCAACGGGCAAGCAACAGGATGGTGTAGCCAGGGCTGTCAGGCCATCGTAGACACGGGGACCTCTCCCCTTACTGTCCCCCAGCAGTATATGAGTACTCTGCTGCAGAATCTGGGAGCCCAGCAGGGCCAAAATGGAGAGGTGAGTCAACACTGGGCCGCATTTCTGAATTCATGTGGTCACCTCCGGGGTGGAATGGGATGGAACGTGCTATGGGATAATGGCTCTTTCTCTTCTCTGCTTAGTTCCTGGTGAATTGTAACAACGTGCAGAACCTGCCTCCCATCAGCTTCACCATCAATGGAGTCCAGTTTGCCATCCCTGCCTCCGGATACATCCTTCAGGTAAGGAGTTCTGGGTGTCTCTGATACACAGTATCCATGCTCTGTCACTCACACACAGACAGTACAACGCTGTTTACTGACACTAGCAAAGGAATATGGGACTATCTCCTAATAATACAAGGCTGTAAGATTTGGGAGGAAAAACAACAACAGAGTTATTAAAAAGACAAAAAACTAATTTGCTTTAAATATAAAAAAAAAATTCTTCATAAGGCTGTGTTTTGCCCTAAGGAAACTTTTCTAAGTGACCCCCTGCTCTATCAGTAAAACTCCACTGGTGCTGGGTGAGACTGTCTTCCAATGAGTGAAACTGCCTCTCAATGAGTGGGACTGTCTCTCAATGAGCGGGACTGTCTCTCAATGAGCGGGACTGTCTCTCAATGAGCGGGACTGTCTCTCAATGAGCGGGACTGTCTCTCAATGAGCGGGACTGTCTCTCAATGAGCGGGACTGTCTCTCAATGAGCGGGACTCTCTCAATGAGCGGGACTGTCTCTCAATGAGCGGGACTGTCTCTCAATGAGCGGGACTGTCTCTCAATGAGCGGGACTGTCTCTCAATGAGCGGGACTGTCTCTCAATGAGTGAAACTGCCTCTCAATGAGTGGGACTGTCTCCCAATGAGTGGGACTGTCTCTCAATGAGTGGGACTGTCTCTCAATGAGTGTGACTGCCTCTCAATGAGTGGGACTGCCTCTCAATGAGTGGGACTGTCTCCCAATGAGTGGGACTGTCTCCCAATGAGTGGGACTGTCTCTCAATGAGTGGGACTGTCTCTCAATGAGTGGGACTGTCTCTCAATGAGTGGGACTGTCTCAATGAGTGGGACTGCCTCTCAATGAGTGGGACTGACTTCCAATGAGTGGGACTGTCTCCCAATGACTGGGACTGTCTCCCAATGAGTGGGACTGTCTCCCAATGAGTGGGACTGCCTCCCAATGAGTGGGACTGACTCTCAATGAGTGGGACTGTCTCCCAATGAGTGGGACTGTACACCAGTAAGTGACACAACCTTCCAGTTAGTGACACTGCCCTCCAATGGGTGACGCTGCCTTCTAATCAGAGACATTGCCCACCAATGATTGAGACTGCCGCTCAATGAGTGACACTGCCCTACAATGGGTGACACTGCCTTTTAATGAGTAACACTGCATTCTGAGTGACACTGTCCTCCAAGAAGTGACTCTGCCTCCTAGAAAGTGACACTGCCCTTCTGCTGAGTGCGACAGTCTCCAGTCTGATACAAGTCGTCTCTCTGTTTACTTTCAGAATAACGGTTACTGCTCGGTTGGGGTTGAGGCCACGTACCTCCCGTCCCAGAACGGACAGCCCCTCTGGATTCTGGGAGACGTCTTCCTCCGGCAGTATTACTCTGTCTATGACATGACCAACAACAGGGTGGGCTTCGCTCAGGCAGCATAAAGACCCCCAGAGCGGTCAGTCCACAGGGGAACGTCTTTCAGTGTTCCTGCCTTGGAAGATAACAAGATGATCCATGCACGTGCAGCAGTGAGAGGGTTTAATAAAGCTTCTTATCGCAATAAATCAGTGAATATGAAAACCCCAATAAAGGTTTTTACAAGTAGAGCACATTTTCATGCTGGAAGTTTCATTTTATAAGTGTTACATTATGTGTGTGCATGCTTATAATTATTCGTGTGTGTGTGTGCATGCTTATAATTATTCGTGTGTGCATGCTTATAATTATTCGTGTGTGCATGCTTATAATTATTTCGTGTGTGCATGCTTATAATTATTCGTGTGTTTGTGTGTGTGTGCATACTTATAATTATTTGTGTGTGTGTGTGCATGCTTATAATTATTCGTGTGTTTGTGTGTGTGCATGCTTATAATTATTTGTGTGTGTGTGTGTGTGTGTGTGTGCATGCTTATAAATATTCGTGTGTGTATGCTTATAATTATTCGTGTGTATGCTTATAATTATTCGTGTGTGCATGCTTATAATTATTCGTGTGTATGCTTATAATTATTCGTGTGTGCATGCTTATAATTATTCGTGTGTGTGTGTGATTAGAAGGTCAAATGCACTCAAAAACTCCATTCATTCCAGAGGTACAAGGTTTAGCTGGATTGCTAATGTAAAAATAGAGAAAAAAAAGAACTGCTCCAATATAAGAAAAATTATTTCACGTGATCAACGGTCACCAGTGTGAGCTTTGTCTTTGTCTGTCTGTCTGTCTGTCTGTCTGTCTGTCTCTCTCTCTCTCTATATATATAGCGTGTGTTTTTATATACAATATAGGGACGATACAAGCGCACCAGAGCTAAGTATCAAAATGAATGCATTAAAAACAATATTGTACTGTAACACCAACAACTTACAATTCAGTAAGTGATAGTGAGAACATAAACATGACATCACGCGACCCCAGAGCGTCATTTGACGCATGTGGAAGGTAGGAGAGGGGGCGCGAGACCGGGGGAGGCGCAGCTTAAAAAGTTTGCGCTCCCCTGGCTTAACCGAATCCCCGGAGCGTCCCCGATCCGCTCCAGTCACTAACACGTAGCGTGATGAATCAACACCTTGATAAAGTCCTACCGGACGAAACGCGTAGGTGCGTTTTTTCACCTTCCACTGTGGGCTACATTCAATAAATTCATTGATATTTGGAGTTGCCCTGGAATCTTCTATTTTTTCATCCTGGATCCTGGCTGGGCTCCTGCTTCTACTTACATCTAATACCCAGAATACATCTCTTTATCCTTCTTTGAGTTGTCTGAAGTTTCGGAATTATCTGCGCACATTCCTACGTGAGCACGGGCAGAATAGGGCGGTAAAAAAACTTTCCTCCTGAGGCAAGGTGGAAGGCTCCCGTGAAACATTGTCTTTCTTCTTCCAAATACGCGCCAACCCATCTTCCTCCTCCTACTGATTTGATGCGAGAGGTTTCCATGCATTCCAAGGCTGACATTGTTTTCGACCTCTTATAGCTCTATATAATTTACTTTGATATTTGTAGAGTTCACATCTTTGTTCAACATCACTATGGTCTTATTGAAATGAATATGGAGGCCCACCATCTTGCTTCAGTGAGTTGCTGGATATATATATATATATATATACACACATACATCGTATATACACACACATATCAACCACAGTCTAGGACATTTGGTCGCGGCTGTTTCGCCGTGATCAAATCTCCACCGGCATTTTGTTGCAGGTGACCTCGCCGCAGGGATCCTCCACCACAGGCCACTATCCCGCTTAGGTAAATTGCTAAATTTAGCCCTTGCCCTTAAATCCCCTAATCTTAACCCCGAATACTAACGCTAACCCCTACCCTAATTACCTTAACCTCTTACTCTCACCGCTAAAACCCCCAAAGTTAACCCGCTACCTTAAAACCGGCGGCGAAGGGTCCCTCTACGACCAAATGCCAGTGTGGGCTTGGTCGCACCCTTCAACCCTTCCTCCCCAACACCCCTCCCCCACAGCACCCGTCCCCCTCCCTCTTCAGCACCCCTCCCCCTCCCCAGGACCCCTCACCCTCCCAGCACCCCTCACCCTTCCTCCCCAACACCCCTCCCCCCCAGCACCCGTCCCCCTCCCACTTCAGCACCCCTCCCCAGGACCCCTCACCCTCCCTCCCAGCACCCCTCACCCTCCCTCCCCAGCACCCCTCACGCTCCCTCCCCAGCACCCCTCACCCTCCTTCCCCAGCACCCCTGACCCTTCCAGCGCCGCTCCCCCCCAGCACCCTTAGTTCCAGACCCCCATGTTTGTTATAATAAAAAGCTGTTAATAGCAGATTGTGAAAAAAAAGGTTTTGCAATATCATAATATAATATTAGATTATAATTATTCCAATAATTCCGAATGACCCAAGAATACTGACACCAGGATTCATGTAATGGCATTTTTGCCCTTATCAAAAATGGCCGACGCTGGATCCCCCGGCCTCCCGTCACCCTCCCGTCACCCTCCGCGGCTCTGGACTCCATCTCCCATGGTCCTCCGCGTCTCCCCGGCTCCCCCTGGCGGACAGTGCGCGCTCGGTGCTGACAGGAGCCAGTGACAGGGGGCGGGAGCAGCGGCCCCGGGAGCAGCGGCACACAGAGCGGGGGGTCCCGGGGGGCACACACAGCGGCCCGAGAAGCCGGACATAGAAACCGGGAGCAGGAGCCAGCAGGAAGCGGACACACCGAGCCGGTAACCTGACCG